>NC_092043.1:46404597-46706090 GCF_003086295.3 Arachis hypogaea
TGATGAAGAGGAGGATGACGTCGAGCCGGATATGATTGACGATGACAGCATGATCAGGCCACCTCCACTCACGCTGGCTCCGCTGTGTCCCCACAACCATCCTCCTCTCAACCCTACGCCTGTCCGGCACGTCCTCAGGACGATCCATGTCAGGAACTCGCCCCGGACCCCGCTGTGAGGCCTCAACTGGAATCAGAACTGCTCTAGGATCCCCAACTGCGTCTCCGGAGACAAGAACCTCTTCCCATGCTGACTCCACCAATCAAGGAACGCATGCGACGGTCCGGGGTCGGCAACAACGTCGAACCTCAGCACACAGTCCTGACGAGAGTCCCAAAGGAGATGCCACTTCTGCAAAGTAGACGGGAACCATCGATCGCCGCCTCTCCCGTCCTTGGACATCAGAAAGTCAATGTTCAGGGCGGGATGCGGAGGGGGCTGTACCCCTCCAAACTGCGGAAGAACACGATCTATCTGATGCCACTCTATGACAGCAAAGTAGATCAGCGCGGTCACAGAGCGCCACAACGCCATATGCCGAGGCTCCAAAACCTCTGGATGCACAACCTGAAGTACGTCGGGGCTACTGTACGGCATCCATATAAACTGCAAAAGGAACTCACCCTTGTCAGGGCAACTGTAGGACACAACTAGAAAAGCTTGATTATAAAAGGACACTTGTTAACTAGCATACTCACCTCCCTGTCCTGTAACTGGTCTATCCTGAGCCTCCACATCTGCACTCTAGGACCCTTCTCGCTCCCGGAAGGGTTGTAACCTGACTATCTGCACCATACACATGTGTTACATCTACTGAAATATGTGTTCAGATTATGCAATAGAATATTAATGAATACGCAGTTATGTATATCAACTCCTCATATCCTGCAGGCCTAAACCGAGGAAAGTGCCAAAAGATCCAAGACTGAAGTAGCTGAAGCGGGCCCGCTAACTTGACGACATGTCTGTTCGCCACTCGGCACATGCACTGGTACAACCAAGCCAGTGCGGCAGAACCCCAGCTGTAGGTACCCAGCTCCTCCAGCCTCGCTACGTACGGAAGCCATCTGATGTGAATCCGGTTCCCTGACTTGTCCGCAAATAGTAGCGTGCCCAACAACATCATGATATACGCACGGGCATATCGGCGCACAGTGTCATCATCTGCATCCTCAGGGCACTCACCGAAAGTCTCCTGAAACCAGCTGCAGTTCACTGCGTACTTCTGAACCTGACTGGGAGGAGGTATAACTCCGAGCAACTCCTGGAACCAGACCCAGGATGGACGGCCACCCTCGATGTATATATGAAACTCTGACAAGCACCCGCTCACGTAACGGCCGTCCACTAGCAAACCCAGCTGGTATGCCACGTCCTGGAGTGTGATCGTGCACTCTCCGAACGGCATATGGAAGGTGTGCGTCTCGGGACGCCATCGCTCCACGAATGCACTGACAAGGGCTTCGTCTAGCCGGAACCATCGGTCGTTCAGCCTTGTAAGATGGTATAGACCTGCCATCTGCAAGTACGGAACGTATCTGTCATCAAGTCGCATGCCCTGCTGCCGCCGCATGCTCCTAATGCATCGCTGGGGCTGCGCACAAAATGAACCGCATAGTTAGAACCAGCATAAAAACCAACCACAACCGTAAGCAGCACGATAAATCATCAACAAACCATTCTGCTAAATAAAACCACATACCCTAAACCACTAACATAAACCGCTTGCATAAACCACTCGCAAAAACCGCTAACATAAACCACCAACATAAACCACCAACAGAAACCACTAACTTAAACCACTAACATAAACCACTAACATAAACCACAAACCTAAACCACTAGCATAAACCACTAACTTAAACCGCTAACTTAAACCACTAACATAAACCACCTACATAAACCACCAACATAAACCACCAACATAAACCACCAACAGAAACCACTAACTTAAACCACTAACATAAACCACTAACATAAACCACTACCCTAAACCACAAACCTAAACCACTAGCATAAACCACTAACTTAAACCGCTAACTTAAACCACTAACATAAACCACCTACATAAACCACTAACATAAACCACCATCTAACCCACATGCAAAACCACTAAGGCACAAATACCGCTAGAATAAAAAATAGTTCCGTACTAACCTCCTCGTTGATGACCCCGGCTATATGAGCGACTCCGTCCAAGCGATATAACCGTGTCGGATCGTCCCCCATGAGCAGAGTATTCCGTTCAAGTCTTCCTCGGAGAGAATCTGGGTCGTTTTCTCTGAGATTTTGTGGGGTATGGGGAGGAATAACAGTTCGAATGAGGGTGATTTGAACTCCTTATATAGCCGAATCACCCCTAATTCGAACCACCTTGGTTCGAATTATGAAGGAGCACGCCAAGTGTAATTCGAACCAGGTTGGTTCAAATTACATGGTTTGGTTTCGAATGAATAATTCGAGCTAGACCAGTTCGAATTACGTGCATGATGAGTTCGAACCACCTTGGTTCGAATTACGTTCAAACTTTCTCTCCCCTAATTCGAACCACTCTGGTTCGATTTACTAAGGTTTGTAGTTCGAACCACCTTGGTTCGAATTACATAAAGATAATGTTTGGCTTATTGCTGAAACAATTTTCGGTTTGGCGTATTTACGTTTCACACTTTTTGTCTTGGCTTATTATGGTTTTTTACCCTTAAAACATAACAATGAACATAGTTAAAACGTATTATAAAAAATTTAACGATTAAGTTTATTTTAATAAACATATAATTGCTTCTTACAAAATAAATGATGTTAAATTACTTTATCTATTTTGTACTTCGCTTGAAATTTAATTTAGAATTATAAAAGATTAAATTTAATAAAAGAGTATGAAATTATGTGTTCAAGTCTTTATGTAGGGGTGTTCAAATCCAAACTGATCCAAATTAAATCACTTATCCAATCTAATTCAAATCGAAAACCGATTAAAATCGCACTAATTCGGATTTAATTGGATTCTATTTTTTACAAACTGCTGGATCGGATCGGATTTTGGATCTATTTTTCATGACCGATCCAATCCAATCCAAACCACACAATATACTATAATATTATTATTTTATTATTATATTTACAATTATACTTATAACATGTTCAATTTGTTATACATTTTTATATTATTCAGTATTATTATTATTTAATAAATATTTTATGATCAAAATGTTATTTATTTATTTATTTTAACTAACCTATAATTTTATTTCTATTGTTATGTTATTGTTGGCTTTTAAAAATATTGTTGAGACTTGTTATGTTATTGTTGATTATTTAAATTTGATGTTAAGACTTGTTATATATATTTAATTCTTTTAATTTATAAAATCACAATTCCAATCCAATCCAAATCGCTTGAAATTGGATCCGATCTAATCGAATTTTTTTAAAAAGTCATCCAATCCAAACCGCACTGCAAACAAAATTAGTATTCGGATCAGATGAGTTTTTACCGATCCAAACCGCACTGCGAACACCCCTACTTTACGGGCCTATATGGACTAGTAAAAAAAATAATTAAAAAATTATATGTTTATATTGTAGATTTAGTTTACATGTGTCTTTAGACCATATAATAAATTTATTGTTCATGCATTGATCTATAATTTAGTCGGATCCAAAATAAATAAAACTCAATCTACATACATCATACAGAACGACACCTATCCGACTTAAGCTCATGGAGGTCGGCTATAACGGCATAAATGTGACCCTACTTATCTAAATAAGTAACTAACTCCTATTATCTTTCATATTCATCTAGAAAGGAGATTTTAACAAATTTTCTACTAAAAAAAGTAACCAACCCATTATCAAATGTGGGACTACTTAAAAAGTAGTTATTGACTCTACATCTACAGTTATAAATACTCTTACATTCTCAAATATATTTCGAACCTGCTTAAACCTTTGCTAATTTAAGCATCAGAGTTATTTGTAGGAACCACTCCCACCTTCTTATGATAAATTCGGACTGCGACACCTCACAATTCTAAAAAAGAGGTCGAAAATTGCTCTAAAAGAGTTTGAACCTCACATTGAGACTCAAATCCTATTTCTTAGTATATTAAAAAATGTTAAAAATTATCGATTAACATAGTTGGGGTGTATCATTCAAAATTTTAAATTAAAAATTTTATTATTCAAAATTTTAAATTAAGTGAACGGATTAATTGAGTGAATTAAACAAGTCAATTTATTTAAATCCGCTTTATTCATGGACCATAATTTTTTAGTTCAAAGCCATAATTTTTCTGCTTCGAAGTTGAAAAGTGCTGAACTCATTTGAAATTTGTCTATCATAAATGCATATTAATATTAATTTTTTACACAAGTCTCTTAAAATAATTGTATTGCTGTTGTGATTAATTTATTTTGTTGGTTCAAACAACTTAATAAATCTTTTTTCAATATTTTACATTAATTTAAATGTTACAATTTAATATACGCTTCATATTCTGACTCTAATAAATTTAAAATTTATATTATTATGATAAAAAATTATAATATAACATAATTGATAGCATCACTTATTATGATCCAAAAATAAGTGATGTCTAACAGCGTTTTGATTTAACATTTAAGTCATGAAACTCAGTCACAATATTTTAATAATAAAATAACGGTCCAGCCCATTCATGATAAACTCGCTCACAATATTTTAATAATATTCCACCAGCTTAGCTTTATTGTGGAAGCTGATAAACCATATTTTAATAAACCAGCTCTGACAAGCTGCTAAAAAAGATGATTAAACTGTTCCCCAACTACCAGCATAGATTCACATGTCACCTTCATATCTAACTTAAAAAAAAATATCTATATGCCTGTATGTATACATTTATACGCTATAATTGCCCATAAAACAATATATGTTCAAAAAAGTTGAGCCAACATCATGTGGGGAGGAGAAAATGAAATACTACTATATATCTTATCGTTTTTGTTTCACACTTATACATTGAAACGAAAACATGGGTTTTTTCTTCTTGGTTTCATGCATGAAATATTGAAATGAAAACATGTTAGAAGCATATTCTAGCTGTGCCATATAGAACTTGCCAAAATGCCATGCATATATATGTATGACTTTTTATTAATCACCGATTGTAATTATCATTAATCATGTATTGCCCCCGTCCCTTTTTTATCGTTATATTCTTTTCTTAAATTTTTATATGAAAACATGGGTTTTTTCTTCTTGGTTTCACCCATGAAATATTGAAATGAAGACATGTTAGAAGCATATTCTATTTCTAGCTATGTGCCATATAGAACTTGACAATGCTATGCATATATATGTATGACATTTTATTAATCACCCATTGTCATTATCATTAATAATGTATTTGCCCCATCCCTTCTTTATCGTTATGTTTTTTTTCTAAATTTTTTATATGAAAAAAAATAAATTAATTTTTTATAATTTATTTTAATTTATCATAAAATAAAATATAAAAACACTAAATGGATATTCTATTTATTAAGAGTTTATTACTAGCCAATAAATTACTACACACACAAAATGAGATTCTAACTCTTAATAGTTAACAGCTGTTTAAACACAAGAGTGAGATGATCACTCGACAAACTCAAATTGATTAAAACAAATACTAATTATTTTTAATATTTTAATATTTAAAATTCTGAGAATTTAATATTAATTATAACTTTTTAAAATATTTATAATAATAATTATTATATATATTTTATTTAATTTTTTTTTAAAAAGTCGGCGAGTATATATCCGTTTTCCTCTCTGTACCACAGATTTTTCGAATATATATGATGAGTAGGCATGATAGAAATTATAATACAGAATCCAATATTGATCAGGAAATAAAGGATGTGTAGTACTAACACTTCAATACTTGATTGCTTCAACCCGGATGCAAAATTCAACATGATTGATCGAAACACTGCAAATTATCATCCTAGTATTTGAAAGGATTATTTCCTTCAATATGCTTCACAATCCATGGTATATATCTCTCTCTCTATATTGTTGCTTATACATGCATGCAAATGCAATAATAATCAACTGATATATCTTTTATATATATGGATATAATGCAGGAATTTGATGATGAAACGAAGGCACAAATTCAAAAACTGAAGAAACAAGTTGTCAAAATGCTTATTGATGCCTCAAAACCCATTGAAGAAATAGTTGACTTGATTGATTTAATATGTCATTTGGGCATTCGATATCACTTTGAAAGCGAGATTGATGAAGTGCTGCAACAAATTCACAACAATTATACCAAAAATGAAGAAATAATAATTGTTGATGATAACCTTCGCTTACTTGCTTTGCTTTTTAGGTTATTAAGGCAACAAGGATATCACGTTTCACCAAGTATACACCTTATTCCTATTCTTTTTAGGTTATTTTTATATTTTGGCTTAAAATAATCTTAGTTTAATTTTTATATAATATAATACATAATATTAGGTTATTTTCATTTTAGTCATTATTAAAGTTTTTGCTTTTTGATTTTGTCTCTGTCCTTTCTTCTTCTTTTTTTCTTTTTTGGTTATTTATGCTTAGCAATATTAAAACATTAGCTTTCTTTCATTATAAATAAGGTCAAAGGAACCAATGAAAAAAGTCATCTTCAACTAATAAATTAAATAATTATTGGACCACAAGAAAATAAATCCACCCACTCATATTTGTTTAAATTAGTTTTTCATCCTCTTTACAGGGGTATTCATGGATAGATCGTATCCACAAATCTACAGTAAATATTTGCATCTGATCCAAAAATTATGGATACGATCTGATCCGCATCCTTTACGGATCGCATCGCGGATATCTGCTCTACATTTGCATATTTGATCCGCGAATCTGCAGATCCGCACAATAATAATTAAAAATAAATATATATATGTTTGATATTATATTTACTTGTTTGTATATTTTAGTTAGTAATTATTATTCATATATTATATTATTTTATTTTTGTTATTTAAAAAAAGTTTAATTAAAAATATTTTAGGAATAAATAAGTTTAAAAGTATGAAAGAAATATTTTTATTAAATCTTTTACATAGAAATATAATTAAAAAGAAAAGGCTCAATTATGCAGGTATATCGGATACCCGACCCGACCCGATCCGCACATTTGCAAATCGGATCAGATCCGACACTAAAAAATGCGGATATCATATCCGATGAAAATTATGCGGATCGAATTAAATTTTCAATCATATTCGATTCGATTCATGTACACCCCTATTTTTTTTACTCATTATTTCTTCTTTCTACCAAAATTACAATTTTACCAACTACCATCACTCCGATGATTATTAATTTTAGTTCTAAATTTTAAATCTTAAATTTTAAACCCTAATTTTTAAATATTATATTCTAAATCCAAAATGCTATAAGTTAAATTTATTTTATTTTCTTTCATTTTTAATTTTTTTATTTAAAATTTTAGATGTTTTTTGTTATTTTTAGTTTTATATGTTTTTTCTTAATGTTCATTTCCTTCGGATTATTAGTTGATTTTTAAATTAGTCGGCTAAATTAATGTTGACTTTCTAGATTTTTTTTGAGTGAATACCTCATCCGTCTCCTGACAATTATCTCGAAAAGACAACGAGGTTCCTAAAAAAAAAAAACACTCAATCCGATTCCTGATAATTTTTTTTGGGATTGATTAGCCCCTGTGCCAAAAAAAATTATTTTTTTGGCAGAGGAGCCTCGTTGTCCTTTCGAGGTAATTGTCAGGGGTCGGGTTGAGTTTTTTTTTTTTTTTGTTAGGAGCCGATTGGATTTTTTTTTTTGCCAGGAGCTTCGTTGTCTTTCGAGATAATTGTCAGGGGCTGATTTGGATTTTTCTCTTTTTTTTTTTATCATTTTGATTGTTGTATGGAACAATATCTAGATGTGTTCAACAAATACAAGGATGAGAATGGAAACTTTAGTGAACAACTTGTGAAGGATGTGGAGGGATTGCTAGAATTGTATGAAGCATCTCATCTTAGAATTCATGGAGAAGAAATATTAGATGAAGCTTATGTATTCACTTCCACTCAACTTAAATCCATTGCCACCCAATTGAAGCCTTCTCTTGCAGCACAAGTCAACTATAGTTTAAGGCAATCTTTACACCGAGGTTTGCCAAGATTGGAGGCACAGCGTTTTATTTCAATATATGAAGAAGATCCAACCCATAATCACACTCTACTCACTCTTGCAAAATTAGATTTTAATTTCCTACAAAACTTGCATCGAAAAGAAGTTGGCAACATTACCAAGTAAGCTCTTTAATTTAATAACAAAACCATCCTACTGGGTTAAATAAGTTCTCCCATCAAAATAGTCATCTTGGTTAAATGTTTTATACTGTTCTACAAAAGTTCAAAAATCAAAATGTTTAGTTTAGATATATATGAGTGTTAGTTTATTTTATTTTTGTTAATTGTTTATAGTATAAGTTAATTGCTTATATATTTTATAAAAATGTTTAGGAGACAATAGAAAATAAGTTTGAAGTGATCTCATTTTATATTTTTTTATTCTTTAATTATCAATGAAATAATCAAGTAATAATAGATATAATAATTGTGTAATTATAGATGTTACATGTATAAAATTATAGATGTTGGATTAAATAAGATAATTTTGAGTTGTTGTCTTCTTAATGTTGCTGAAAGTAAACTTATTTATTTAACTAACCACACCATAATTATAACTTTGCTATATTGTTTTCCAAGAATGTTCATGTTCTTGTGTTTATTTTTGTCCTTTAATTTTAGGTGGTGGAGGGAGCTTGATGTTGCTGCAAATTTTCCATATGCTCGAGATAGAATTGTGGAATGTTGTAACTGGAGTATGGCGGTTTATTTTGAGCCCCAATATTCTCAAGCTAGAAAAATACTGACAAAACTGATCGCTCTTGTGTCAATTATTGATGATACATACGATGCGTATGGAACTATAGATGAACTAAAACTTTTCACTGAAGCAATTGAAAGGTTAGTAAGAAATAAACTATTGTTACGGCCCAGCCCAAGGTCCACACGGGTCAACCCGACCCAAGCTCTACCCGACCCGGACGCCCGCATTCCAATCGACCCGGACACGCGTCCTGTACGACCCCCACACGGCTGCAGGGCAGCGCCCTTGGGATCATGGGCCTAACCTCACACGGGGCCCACCACTGACATGTATATAAGGGGAAGAATGGCTCTTCCCCCGAGGTACGTCACATATTCCAGCCCTATTATCTACTCGCCTGCACATTACTGACTCAAGCGTCGGAGTGTCTTTGCAGGTAGCACCCCCCCCACGTCCATTCTCCAGCACAAGTGCTCGCTAGCTCGGTAAACTCACAACCAGTGCGACCTAGGCTCAGACATCCTCACCTACCCATCTTGACATCTTCCGTCCACCCGATCCGTTCGGAACCCGACGAACGAACATTGGCGCCGTCTGTGGGGACTTTCTTTGCCTGAATGGAAGTCGCGCCAGGTCCCGGCGACCGAGCTCGAGCAGCCGGAGCGGAAGGGGCAGCCTCCGTCGCCTCGCAAAGGGGAGGCCGGAGATCCCCCCGACGACACACGACAACCCGACCATTCGGAGGAACGGGCGGCGATAGCGCCATAATAATGCAGGAGCTACGCCACAGAGTCCAGAACCTAGAACGACAGCTAGCCGACCGGGAGAGGGATGGATGGTCTACCGATCCAAGCTACACCCCGTCCCCCGGGGGCGAGGAAGAAGAGAGCTCTCACCGAAGCCGCTCACGGCGCATATCTGCATCCCGGACGGAAGCAGAGGGCACGCAAGAGGAGTCACCCATTCCGAGAAGACGAAATGACACAGTCATCTACTCTCGTGGCAGACAATCTCGACGAACGGCAAGAGGACGTGAGGACGGAGAAGGGAAATCCGAGAGAACACGACAACCTGTGATAATGGGTGTCACGCCGTTCCACCGATCTATCCTCGAGGTCCGGTTGCCGAAACACTTCGACAAACCAACGGACATGAGGTATGACGGAACCCAAGACCCTCTAGAACATCTCACGGCCTTCGAGGCTAGGATGAACCTGGAGGGAGTAGGCGACGAGGTAAGGTGCCGCGCCTTCCCGGTAACCTTAGCAGGACCAGCGATCAGATGGTTTAATGGCCTCCCTCAAGGTTCCATCTATAGCTTCTCAGACATCAGCCGCGCGTTTCTGGCTCAATTTACAACGCGAATAGCAAAGGCCAAGCATCCTATCAACCTCCTCGGGGTAACCCAGAGACAAGGAGAGCCGACCAGGAGGTACTTAGATCGGTTCAACGACGAATGCTTGGAAATCGACGGCTTGATCGACTCGGTGGCCAGTCTCTGCCTGACGAACGGCCTCCTCAACGAGAACTTCCGGAAACACCTTACCACGAAGCCGGTTTGGACGATGCATGAAATCCAAACGGTGGCCAAAGAGTACATAAACAACGAGGAAGTCAGCCGAGTCGTGGCAGCCAATAAGCGGCAGTCCGGTTACGGTCAGACTCGGCAGTCCGGTGGCGACGGGGAGAGAGCAAAAGAAAAGGTTAGGGAGGAGGCATCGAACAAAGCTCCTAGGCCGTTCCCTCGAGTCGGGAAGTTCACTAACTACACTCCACTCACCCTCCCCATTGTAGAAGTCTATCAACAAATAGCTGAGAAGGGAATTCTTCCGAAGCCCCGACCACTCAAGGACCGCACAGGTGGAAACAAGAACCTTTATTGTGACTACCATAAGGGATATGGCCACCAAACACAGGACTGCTTCGACCTAAAGGATGCATTAGAACAGGCGATAAGGGAAGGAAAGCTAGCAGCGTTCTCCCATCTCATCAGGGAGCCGAGAAGGCGTTATCGCGATCAGGATGAGGAAGGCAAGACACGCTCGACCAAACGGCGACAGGAGCCCGAAGACAGAGACCACGGCCTCACTGTGATAAACGTGGTAACGGCAAAAAACACTGCACCAAAGTCCCGGTCGGCACACAAGAAAGACGCCAAGGTTCTGGCGATCTCATCCACACCAGTGCACAGCACCAAAAAACCCCCATCCATTTCTTTCGGCCCAGAAGACCAATGGTTCGGCGATGCCCCGGAAAACCCTCCCATGGTCATAACGGCCAGAGTGGGAACCGGCCTCGTCAAACGGATCCTTGTCGACACAGGAGCTGATTCAAACATCATGTTTCGCAACGTGTTCGACGCACTGGGGCTAAAGGATGCCGACTTGACGACCCACCAACACGGGGTCATCGGGTTAGGCGACCACTTCATCAAACCAGACGGAGTTATTTCCCTACCGATCTCGGTAGGACAAATGCAAGGCCGAAGATCGGCGATGGCCGAATTCGTAATCCTTCGAGACTCCACAGCCTACAACATCATCTTGGGAAGAAAAACAATCAACGATTTTGAAGCCATAATCAACACCAGGTTGTTAGTTATGAAGTTTGTCACCGATGATGGATCCATAGGGACCATAAGGGGAGACCTCGAGACGGCGGTCGCTTGTGACAATGCCAGCCTTTCCCTCAGAAAGAAGTCCAAGGAAGCATCTGGCGCATTTCTAGCCGACCTTGATGCCAGAGTAGAGGACAAGCCGAGGCCGGAACCAGAAGGGGACCTGGAGAAATTTAGCATCGGGGACGAAGGGGAAAAGTTCACATTCGTTAACAAGAACCTCCCACATGACCTGAAGGAGCCTTTAATTGAAATGATAAGGGCGAACAGAGACCTGTTCGCATGGACGCCAGCTGACATGCCGGGCATAGATCCACAAATCATCTCACATCACCTAGCCGTCAAGCCGGAAGCACGCCCAGTGGCTCAACGAAGGAGAAAGATGTCGGCAGAAAGAGCAGAGGAGGTAGCCAAGCAAACGGCCGGCCTCCTAGAAGCAGGCTTCATACGGGAAGTGGACTACTCGACGTGGCTGTCAAATGTGGTATTGGTGAAAAAACACAATGGCAGGTGGAGAATGTGCGTGGACTACTCTGACCTTAACAAAGCATGCCCCAAAGATTGCTTCCCCCTCCCCAACATAGATGCACTCGTCGACGCTGCGGCGGGGTACCGGTATCTGAGTTTCATGGATGCCTACTCTGGTTACAATCAGATACCGATGCACCGACCAGACGAGGACAAAACGGCGTTCATAACGCCAGGAGGAACATTCTGCTATAAGGTAATGCCATTTGGCTTGAAAAATGCAGGGGCAACGTATCAAAGGCTGATGAACAGGATATTCCACAACCTCATAGGGAAAACGGTCGAAGTTTACGTGGACGACATCCTGGCAAAGACAACACGACCTGACGACCTCCTAAACGACCTGGCAAGCGTATTTGCGTCCCTCCGTCAACATGGCATGAGGCTGAACCCCCTCAAGTGCGCCTTCGCCATGGAAGCCGGCAAGTTCCTGGGATTCATGATAACTCAAAGAGGGGTAGAAGCTAACCCGGAGAAGTGCCAGGCAATACTTCAGATGAAGAGCCCGGGATGTATCAAGGACGTCCAGAGGTTGGCAGGAAGGTTGACATCACTTTCTCGGTTTCTCGGAGCCTCGGCGGCAAAGGCCCTGCCGTTTTTTAACCTCATGAAGAAAGGGATGGCGTTCGAATGGACACCAGCGTGCGAAGAAGCCTTTCGACACTTCAAGGAAATCCTGGCGGCACCCCCCGTTCTCGGGAAGCCAAGGGACGGGGAACCACTATACCTGTATCTCGCCATAACAAGCGAAGCCCTGGCCGCAGTGCTAGTACGGGAGGACGGGAAAACCCAACAGCCAGTCTACTTCATAAGCAGGGCTCTGCAAGGAGCAGAATTAAGATATAGCAAGTTGGAAAAGCTAGCCCTAGCGCTCCTAACTTCCTCGAGAAGGTTGAAGCAGTACTTCCAGAGTCACCAAGTGGTCGTCAGGACAGACCAAGGGATTCGGCAAGTTCTCCAAAAACCCGACCTGGCGGGAAGAATGATGACTTGGTCCATCGAACTCTCTCAATATGACATACGATACGAGCCCCGGCAAGCCATCAAGGCGCAGGCCATGGCGGATTTTTTGGTTGAAGTAACAGGAGGTCCAGGCGAAGACATAGGCACACGGTGGAAGCTCCATGTGGACGGAGCCTCCAACCAGACCTACGGAGGAGCCGGGATCATCCTAGAAAGTCCAAACGGGGTCGTATACGAACAGTCGGTCAGATTCGAGTTTCCCATCTCGAACAATCAAGCAGAATATGAAGCCCTCATTGGAGGCTTGACCCTAGCAACAGAGGTCGGCGCAAAAAGGCTGGAAGTATGCAGCGATTCCCAAGTCGTCACTTCCCAAGTAAACGGCAGCTACCAAGCCAAGGACCCCTTGTTGCAGAAGTACTTGGAAAAGGTCAAAAGCTTGAGCCAAAAGTTAGACGAGGTCACGGTCCAGCATGTACCCAGGGAAAGGAACACACGAGCAGACCTTCTATCAAAATTAGCCAGCACGAAGCCAGGGGAGGGAAACCGGTCTCTCATCCAAGGCATGACAAGGGAACCTGCAATTACACTACACATAACAACCCTAAGTTCTTCATGGCTAGACCCCATCACCAACTACCTAGAACACGGCCAAGTCCCTGGTGACGAAAAGGATGCGTTGAAATTAAGGAGAGAAGCGGCCAAATACGCTGTCATCCAAGGACAGCTGTTCAGAAAGGGGCTCAGCCAACCCCTACTGAAGTGCCTACACCCCGACCAAACGGACTACGTCCTCAAGGAAGTCCACGAGGGCTGCTGTGGGCACCACATCGGAGGAAAAGCCCTAGCAAGGAAGTTGATCCGAGCTGGGTACTACTGGCCGTCGATGATGGCAGATTCCAAAGAGTTTGTCAAAAAATGCATAAAGTGCCAACAGAACGCCAACTTTGCCAAGGCACCGGCAAACGAGTTGAGCTTGCTGACGACTTCCCGGCCGTTCGCTCAGTGGGGAATCGACCTCTTAGGGCCCTTCCCTGTCGGCCCTGGGCAGGTCAAATATCTCATAGTGGCAATTGATTACTATACCAAATGGATAGAAGCCGAACCATTGGCTAGCATATCCTCAGCCAATTGTAGAAAATTCATGTGGAGGCAGGTGATAACACGGTTCGGGATACCAGAAGCCGTCATCTCGGACAACGGCACACAATTTGCTGACAAAAAGTTCACAGAATTCCTCAACGGCCTAGGTATAAGGCAAAGGTTCTCTTCGGTAGAACACCCTCGGACGAACGGACAAGTGGAGTCCGCCAACAAAGTTATCCTTTCAGGGCTAAAGAAGAGGTTGGACAACAAAAAGGGTGCTTGGGCCGACGAGCTGGCATCGGTCCTCTGGTCTTATCGAACAACCGAGCAATCCTCCACCAAGGAAACCCCTTTCCGACTAACATACGGGGTGGATGCAGTAATACCCGTGGAGATCGGTGAACCGAGCCCGCGATTGCTTTTGAAAGGAGTAGAGGAAACTGTAGAAAAGGACCTGATAGATGAAGCCCGAGAAATGGCCCATTTGACGGAAACAGCGCTAAAACAAAGAATAGCTCTGCGCTATAACACCAAAGTGCTCAAGAGGGACTTTGAGCCTGACGACCTCGTTCTGAGACGGAACGATATCGGCCTGCCGACCCCCGGAGAAGGCAAGCTAGCGGCAAACTGGGAAGGCCCTTACAGAGTAAAGAAGGTGATGGGAAAAGGAGCCTTTAAGTTAGAAAGGCTCGATGGCAAGGAGGTCCCGAGAACATGGAATGCGGACAACCTAAGAAGATTCTACTCCTAGGAGAAGGCCCGACTAACCGACCAGGCCAGCTAAGTGGTCATCTCGCAAATTTATCTTTTGAAACTTCTCATAGCGACTTATCTGTCCTTTACACAGTTACCGAATAACATATACTTGTGCAAATTTTCTCTCCTATTTTGTCACTTAATTTTCCAGATAAACCACCGCGTCCAACGACGGCGTACGTCCCTGGGACTGATCACCCCGGGAACCCGTCAATCACAATCATAACGACAACGCAAAAGGCCATGAGCCATTAATATAAGCGAAGACGATAAACCAAAAAACGGTTAAAAGAAACGGCAACACGAGCAAACGATAAAACGGTCGTTGATAAAAAGCCAACATAAAACGGCTAAACACCAAAAGCGTTAAATTGTTCGCAAGCCAAAAACGGCTAAAACTAAAATAGTTTACAAGTCATAACAAAGCGGCTGCACAAAAAGCTGTAAACACAAATTCACTTCTTAGGGACGTCGACGACCTTGCCATCAAGAATAACCTTGCGGACCCCGATTGCCGACGTGTCGAACTCAGGAGCAACAATTTTAATTTGAGCTTTGAGGGCTTCCTCAGTGCCCAAGATCGCAGCCTTGCCCTGCTTAACGACATCTTTATACTTCGCCTTCCACGTCGCCAGCTCGGCCTCCGCAGCCTGTTTCTCTTTTTCAATCTCGGCCACACGCTTTTGCGCCGCACCGACCTGCTTCTCCAAAGCCATTTCACGCTCCGCCAAACGTTCAACCGTCGCGACCGACTCTTTCTGTTTCTTCTCAGCAGCTGTTGCCTTCTGTTCGGCGGTGGTAGCTTTCTGCTCGGCAGCGGTGGCTTTCTTCTCGGCAGCATCCAGTTTTTCTGAAGATTGAGTCAATTGCTCCCGGAGAGTTTCAACTTCACTTTTTAGTTCGTTATTTGCTTTCCCAGCAGTCTCCAACCTTCGGCGGAGGGACTCCATCCCGGTTAGCTCAAACTCGGCCTTCCGGGCTATCACGGCACCACGCAAAAGGGTACGATACATCCACCTCGCCTGCGCGGCAAGGGAAGACTCATGGAAGTACTCCTCGGTACCGGGGATCAGCTGGGAATCTATGAAGTCGCCTGCATCAAAGTTCCTCTCCATAACAGTAAGGGCTCCCTCAGAGCTAGACGACGCCGTGGAAGTTTTCTTTCTTTTTCTTGGGTTGGGGACCTCTTCCACCTCAACGTCCGGGCCAAGAACAGAACCATCAGTTCCTACCACCTCGTGGACAGGGGAGGCATGGACGACCTTACCGCTCTCGACCGCGGCACCTTGAGTCGAGGTACCAATCCCGTCGGTCGCAGCCTTCTGCTCGGGAACGTCTTTAGCCTCCGGAGCATCGGGTCCCTCGGTGGCCGGTTGCTCGTCACTCTCCTCATCGTCGCCACCACCAAGAAAAGTTTGGAACAAGTCGGGAAGACCCGTCACCGAAGCAGACATATCCACTGCAGGAAAAAAAGGAAGGTCGGTTAGTCGTCACATAATATCAACAAGAAGGAAAAAGACAAAGGGAAAAGTAAAAAGCTTCTCACAAATATAGTTACGGCCGGACTCCCGGTCACCCATAAGGAGATGGGGATTTACCGGGTTCTTCCCAAAAACTGCGTTTAGCACCTCGGCAATTTGCTGATCTACTGCCGACATGTTTTTATAAACTACCTTAATAAAACTATTGGCTCCTGCCCCGAAGCTCCAATAAGTCGGGATGAGCCGAACCCCCTCCAGAGATAACCAAAAGGGGTGACGACCTTTGGCCGGGCGGACCTTAAAATACTTGTCCTTAAACCCATGGTAATAATCTTCGAACAAGCCGAAAATCTTCCGACCCTGAGCAGCCGGGAAGGACATGAACCCTTTCCTATGTTTCCCCTCCTTGGAAGGGTTTGTGAGGGTGAAGAAAAAGAGGAAGACATCTACGGACACCGGCAGATCGAGATACTCACAAACCATCTCAAAACAGCGGATCGAAGCCCAACTGTTCGGATGCAACTGCGACGGTGACACAGAGATTCGGTTTAAAAGCGCCATTTGAAAGGCTGAAAACGGAATGCGAACTCCGACTTGAGTGAACATGGCCTTGTAGAACCAAATCCAGTCGGCGACCTGGCTGGGTCGGAAGTTGATTTCATACAAACGCTCGTGAGGAGCCGGGACGAAAACGTCGTAATTGGCCTCCTCGTCGGTCCCGCCACACAGATACCCGGCTTGTCGGAACTCGGTGAGCTCCTCTTCGCCCATTTGATTGGGTGACTCCCTTATATCAGAGACAACCCAAGCATATTGGTCATACGCCGCGGGGTTAACGGATGCCCGGGAGACCGTGCGAGCCATACCTACATGGGGGTACCATCCAGTTAGTCTAAGAGATCGGTTGCTCAAGCCGAACACACACACCACCCTCACGACTTCCCGACTAAGGCCAAACAAGACTAAATGGCTAAAAAAGCGAGAGAAAGCCTACCATGGAATGGTACTTTTCCCCCCTAACACGTCTACTCGTGACTAAAAAGCTACACAGTAACATCAAAAACAACCAAATAACAAGCATACAGAAATAATGCATAAAGGGAGATTGATTTGATAATTACCTAAATTGATGGAAAGGAGATGGAGTTGCAAGTCTGGGAAAGTGCAGGATAGATGAACGAAGGTACCACAACAATGCTCTGAAATATTGCAACATGGAAGAAGAAGAAGAATGGAAAGTGTGAAAAGAGAAAGAAGCACAAAACCGACTGTTTAAAAACTGCCCCCCCCCCAAAGCGCGAAAACACCTGGGGGCAGAATAGTCTTTTCAGACGGGGTTTTTCCACCCCATTATGAGCATTCAATGCTCGGCACGAGAAACGGAGCGACGAAACGGTTGCCTATGCAGACCAAGGGACACGCGCGTTGGGGGCGCATCCTCCCCACGAGCGGCCGACCAGACGACATGAGAGACTGCACGCCATTGGTAGCTTCCACGACTACCATTGGCGCGTGGGGGCACTGTTACGGCCCAGCCCAAGGTCCACACGGGTCAACCCGACCCAAGCTCTACCCGACCCGGACGCCCGCATTCCAACCGACCCGGACACGCGTCCTGTACGACCCCCACACGGCTGCAGGGCAGCGCCCTTGGGATCATGGGCCTAACCTCACACGGGGCCCACCACTGACATGTATATAAGGGGAAGAATGGCTCTTCCCCCGAGGTACGTCACATATTCCAGCCCTATTATCTACTCGCCTGCACATTACTGACTCAAGCGTCGGAGTGTCTTTGCAGGTAGCACCCCCCCCCCACGTCCATTCTCCAGCACAAGTGCTCGCTAGCTCGGTAAACTCACAACCAGTGCGACCTAGGCTCAGACATCCTCACCTACCCATCTTGACATCTTCCGTCCACCCGATCCGTTCGGAACCCGACGAACGAACAACTATTTATGAATTAATATCATGTAACTTTTTTGACATTTTATTTTTTACTAGTATTAACATTCATAAGAGGGAAAAAAAAGACAAAGTGAGGAGAATGGGACACATAAATAAATAAATAATTCTTTCTGCTGGAATTATACTGGAATTTTTTATTTAAATAAATTAAATAAAAATAATAATTACTGAATTCAATAATTTTAAAAGTTATTACTGAAATCCGTCAAAAATTTTTTATCTCGTTTACAGTACGTATCTCGTTTACAGTGTAAACGAGAATAAGATACGTAGACGTGACATCAGTATATCTCGTTTACACTCAGCAGCTATAAAAGTATGTATAATTTTTGGCATTCTCCATATTCATTTCATATATTCTCCTGTCTCGTTTTTCCCACAAAAAGAAGGCAACAATGGCCAGTAATAGCGTATAGATAGTTATGTGTGTTTATCCCAATTGTCGTATGAGAAATGGCGACAATAGGGTGATATTTGAGTGTGAGAATCTGATTCTGTTGCGCACGTAGCGTGTGAGTTCGTTGTCTGAGTTGAAGAGTTTGCTATTGAGCAACCTTGGTGGCACAGAAACGAAGGAGGTCGGAAGGGTGGGGTATAGGTTGCTGGCACCCTTGGGTAATGGAGTTTTCCGGTTTCAACTATTTTGGCTTCTAGGCGACGAGCATGTGCGACTCATGTTCGGCATCCATGGGAGAATTATGGCGAAACAAGTGATGGAGCTTTCTACCGATGATGGAGATGTTATGGTGGTCGTTCTGTACACTCGACCTATGTACAGGACGATCAACCTCTAGCACCACTACTCATTCATGTCGCCATTCTAATGGAGGACATGGAGGTAGGTGAGGAAGACTCTAACGAAGAGTACGTTGCCGATAGTATCGATAATGATTCTTCTGAAGGGAGTGATGACGAGGAGTTTGTACCAAAGATGCCCACCGAGACAGCTGTGCGCTATGTTCTGCCTTGCCCCAACCCAATTCCGGCGCTATCAGATGTACCAAGTCACTATAATACATTGGATCTGGACGCCATGCATGAGAGAACATTGTTTTCCAACATGGAAGAGGAGGATTACAACTTAAACAGTGGGGTAGAGTTTCGGGTCGGCCACAGATTCAAATGCCGAGATGCAGTAGTGATGCAAGGTGTGAAGAACTACAATATTCTCAGGAGTGCTGAGTTCCAAGTGATCGAATTGGACCGATTAAAGTACCATGTGCAATGCTGTCAAGCTGCAAATGGCTATCCTGGAGTCTCCGTGTTCCCCTTCGACAGAACCTCGGATACTGGTGAGTTCAAGTTTAATTGAGGCGTACTTACTCATTTATGGTTGCCATATATTAAGTAGTTTTGAATCATGACGCCTAAACATGACTCTCTTATTTCGTCAGGGAGGTCCGTAGGGTTGGTGGAGCGCACATTTGTTTAGTACCTACCATGTCCCAAGACCATTGACAGTTGGATAAGAGTTTCATCTGCAAGGTCATCTTGCCGTTGATACAGTCCAACCCCTCCGTCAGCATCCCTATCCTACAAGGTGCGGTCCGACAGAGCTATCACTTTAAACCCTCCTACAGAACGGTTTGGATGGCAAACCAGAAGGCAATTGCTTAAATCTACGGGAATTGGGAGGAGTCATACAACAAGGTGCCAAAACTAATTCAGGCGCTGCAGTGTTGTTTCCCGGGGACTATTTGTGAGCTACAGGCCATATCGTACTATGATGGGCACCTTCTGGTCCACGATTGTTGCATGTTCAACCATTGCAAGCCGTTTGTTTCTGTCAAAGGCACACATCTGTATGGCAGACATGACGGGGTGTTGCTTATTGAGGTAGCACAAGACGGCAACAACAATATCCTACCTATTATTTTTGTCATTGTGGAGTTCGAGAGTACCGAGTCATGGTCATTCTTCCTTACTAATCTGAGACTCTATGTCACCCCACAAAAAGGTCTACTGGTTATCTCCGACAGATCGCAGGCAATCAAGGCTACACTCAGTGCCGATGAGAGTAGTTGGCATCCTCCTAGGGCGTTCCACGCTTACTGTATCCGACACATGGCTGCTAACTTCATGACTCGTTTTAAGTCAATCGAGGGAAAGAGATACCTTATAAACGCCGCTTACATTCCAAGCAAGGCTGGGTATGAGTGGTACATGGATGCCTTGAGAGGATTGTCCCCGCCCCGTATGACGCTCCAGATGCAGGAGATATCTATGGCATCCACGCGGAGGTATACGCGGGAGAAGATGGATGCTGATACTGTCTGACACCCTGCTCCCTCCCAGTCCGGAATGACTCTGCTAGGCGTTGCATCGAGGCCGAGTCAGCAGTGTGAAGTTGGAAGGCGTCATCGAGGAATATGTCATCAACCATCTGCTCCTCCTGATGGCTGCTAGATGGCCCTGCATCATGCCAGTCGGGCGGTGATATGCCTCAGTTGGTTTGATGCTGCGACCCTCCTGAACCGAATGGAGGACGCAGTGCATGGGCTGGTGGAGCAGGAGGAGGTGGAGGAGGAGATATATCCTCCCTCTCGATGGGAGGTCTCCATGGTCCTCACGTTGGTCGTACTCCACCTCCTTGTCGGACTCTACATCCAGCCGTGCCCGACGAGGCCTAACCCTCTCCCTTTTAACCACTTGCCTGGTCTGTTATCTCTAGCACCCTTGTCCCTCCGAGCAGGTCACCGGGTATCCATCCTAACCTTCCTCGCACACCTATGCCGATTTGGCATGCCTCGAGGAAGGTGGAGATCGTCCCTCGGCTGGCTGGCAGTGGACTGTACGTTCGCGGGTAACTTGGTAAGCCTTTTCTCGGATCCTCAAAAACCTCCTCGCCTGACAGGTGCCTAACACGGCAAGCCCCACGTCACCAATCAGAATACTCCTAGGCCGGCCTGGTGTCAAATGTGTGCTAAATGGAGATTCTGTAGCCGGGATCAAAATGGCTACGCCAGTCGTTGTACCAATCATGATGTCTGTCAGGCCACCACACATCCTCACCCCGGCCAGTGGATGTCAAAAACCTGTCAGAAAAAACAAATACAAGTAACTAGTCTGATAGGGTTGACTAGGGCACATCTGTTGATTGTAATAATTTAATTATAGACTTAAAAAAACAAAGATAAATAAGACATCAGCGATCCCTGTCAAAGTTGACTGGAGTGCGAAGCACTTGCTGCTCTCCATTGAACTGCCGCTTCACCCGGTCAACCTAGTAAAACTGCACAACATTGAAGCAGACAAGCGGGACGATTGACATCTATGTCCCCCACTCTTCTTCCTCGACGAACCAAGGAGGGCACAGAGCCTGCAGAGTAGGGTCGTCGTACAGCTTCCATACAAATGGAGAGAAACGTGATATAACTAATAATTAGCACGAAAAACAAATGCAACATAAAGTACTAAAATGAAAATGTGGTGGTGTCAAACGTGGTACTAACCTCATCGAATCGTAACCTGTCGATTGTTACTCTCCATTGCAGGACCCTAGCCTCATGCTGATCTCTGCTCTGCTGCTGCAGTCCAACCAACCTGACACCAATCAAAAGAATAAAAGCAGTTCATTATGCAGAAGGTCATAAGAAGTTACAAATTGATTACTAAATAAAGACATATTCAGTTGTTACCTCGCAACCATAGGATACATGTAGATCGCTCGCTCCGGTGGACACCACTGAGGAAATCTCTAGTATATCCAGAACATCAACAGCAGAGTGCAGCCAGCGATGTCAGTGACGCCTCGGTGTGCCGTCGAGCACAGTTATTAGTACGTCCAGACCAGCATGGCCAAGCCCCAAGACAACGACCGACACTGCCCAAAGTCCTCAAGAAGTGAAAGCCAATGCAGGTGGACCAAGTTATTCGACTTGTCCGTCATCAGATAGCCTCAGGTCAGTAACATGATGTAGCAACTAGCGTATTGTCGGAGGGTCTCTGGGTCGTCCGTCGGGGGCATCTGGCAGACACGGTCCCAAAGTCAGACGAGCTTCAGTGTGAACGACTCCTTCCTCTACGCCGCCTGCTATGAAGCCACCGGAGGCCTGACACCCAGCAGCCGCTCCATCAACTGTCACGTCTCCGTGTGGTCCACCTACCGAAGTCACGAAAGCACCCCAACAGGGTCCCCATGTGCACGTAGCCCTAGGTGGTATGCCACATCCTGCAGGGTGATAGTGGCCTCACCCCACAGGAGATGAAACATGTGGGTCTCCGGACGCCATCACTCTACGAATGTTGTAATTAGGAAATTGTCGAATGTAAAATTGCTAAGAGGCATTGTGTCACCAAATCCAGCCTCTCTCAGATACGGGACGATGGTGTCAAGTGGGAGAAGGGTATGACTCACTCGTTGGGGCAGTAGAAGGCGAGACCTCTGAATAAAAAATATATATTCACTATTATCAATAAATAATTTTAAAACTATTATTGGTTATTTGAAGTTTAATGGTCCTTATAATATCACTAAAAAAATTTAAATACGTTTCTATATTTTTTTTATTAAATTCTTCCACTATTTTTAGTTTTGTAATTAGATCTTTTTAGTATAAAAAATATTAAACTTAAATAAATATTTCTTTATGAATTTAAGATATTTATAATTAAAAACATAATTAGATATTTAGTTACATGTTTTTTAGAAAAATATTATTCTGTTAGTTTTAATATATTTGATATAAAAAAATCTAATTATAAAATTAAAAGTAATATAATAACTAAATTAAAAAATATAAAAATTTAATTATAAATTTGATAAAATTATAAAAAATAATCTAGAGTTCTAAACTAATAATTATGTAGTGACAACCTAACACAAGTGAAATAAAATATATCAGAGTTCCAAATTTCTATCAGTGACCTATTTCTAACGATACAAACTATATTCTAGTTCTTGGTGACTATCCTAACCATGACTACATACACACATATAGCTATATAGGATTGCATAAAATTCAACACAACTGAACTAACCCCAAAGTCGGCTGCTCCGGCGTAATGAGAAGTCTCGTTCACCTTGTTGATGTCTCCATCGTTATCAGCTGTGCGCGCTATTGTCGTATTTATCGATAGTATGATCAGAAAGGGGGTAAAAGAGAGGAGAAAGTACTTGAGAAGTTCAAATTGGGTCCTAGTCAAATGCTGTTAATGATATATATTTATAGCTGTCATCCAGCCTTAGCTTGTACGTATTTTATTTACAGTGTAAACGAGATATACATGTGTTACATTCATGTGTCTTGTCTTATTTACATTGAAATGAGATACGTATAAAATTATCTCATTTACAATGTAAATAAGATAAGAAAGACTAATGGATTTCGATAATAACTTTTAAAATTATTTTAGTAATGATTATATTTATTTAATTTACTTAAATAAAAAATCCCATTGTACTGTGCATTCTAATAATATATTAATACATAATCAACGGGGTTGGGTTGAATTTTAATGAAAATTATGGTGTTGATTGTGATTGATGGGGTAATACTGCAAAAGTCATGAAGATAGTGATTAACTTGAAGGGAATGTTTTTGTTTTGAAATAAGAGAGTTCAAACGCACTAAAGTAAAATAGAAAAATAACAATAAAATATATAATTAAGAGTAAAACATAAAAGGTAATTCTTTTATTATTTTCGATATTATTATCAACAATAAAAGAGATTATTATTGTTCTAATTTTTGTAGTTCAAAAATAATCTGTTGATAATTATTCTACACATGTCTTCTTATTTCAAAATATCCTGGCATTCTTTTCAACGCACACATTTTAAATGATCGCAAAGAATCCATCAACCACTTTTTACGTTCCTTTTTTTGGGTAGGAACTCTTATCCAACTTTTAAAAATGATCCTTTAATATACCTGCAAAGGACCACAACCATCCAAATTTAGATAGCTATGTGCACTACATCTGCCAAGTAAATTTACAACCAAAAAATAAATGGTGAATATATTCAACATCCTTGTTACATAGAAAATAGATACTATTACTCTTAGTAACAATTCTAAGTCTACTCAGTCGTTCCTTTATATTCACTCTGTCAATCAAGATAAACCAGGCAAACAACTCTAATCTTAGTGGAACCAAACTTCTCCAAATTATTTTGGTGAAGCTATAACTTGTTACATCTTTCGAAAACGTTTCTGCCTGCAATATCTGCACAAATGAGTTAGTAAAAAATATCCTTTCTCTATCAAATTTCCAGACGACCTTATCTTCTCTGTCGTTTGATATCTTAACAAGTCTTAAGGTATCATGTTACTGATTTACTAAATCTAACTCCCACTGGTATAACTCTCGCCTCCACTGAAAGTTGTATATCTACTCTAACCTATCCCAAAATTCACAATCTCCTATAACAGATCCTCTTTGATTTGAAACTGAGAAAAGTATTGGAAAATGATCTTTTAGTGAACCACCCTGTAGCCAAATATCCTCCCAAAATCGAATCCTCCTTCCATCACCTACCTCTATAGCCAACCCAGTAACCATCTTCTCTTTCACATGTTGATCCTTAATCTGTAACTGACAAATATCCTTCTATGAGCCTCCTCTAGTAGGTAAAGTCTGACTGGATAACATCACATATGGATTCATATTATTGCATGAGAATACTATTTTCTTCCATAATGGATACTCCTGTTTAGAAAAATACCACCACTACTTAAACAGAAGTATTGTGTTACAGACCACTACATTCCTCATTCCCAAACCACCTAGTTTTTTTGGATTTTGCACCACTTCTCACCTAACCATCGCCATGCCATTCCTACCTTCCTCTTTACTCCATAAGAATCTTCTTTGTAATGAAATTAATTTCTCTGCGATAGCCTTCGATATTTTATATAAATTCAAGCAGTACACCGACAAGTTATTTAGCACTAATTTGATAAGAATCAACTTGCCAGCTTTATTAAGAACTTTGGCTTTCCACAAATTGAATTTTTTTCCTCTACTTTGTCTACTATTGGCTTCCAAGTTTTTAATAACCTTGGGTTAACTCCTAAAGAGATTCCAAGATATTTAACTGGAAGGTTAGCCTCCTTGCACCCCAGCAACTCAGCAAGCTGCACGTACTATGCACCCACTGTTGATCACAATTAATTGGGATCAAGTTAGACTTATCAAAGTTAATGCTCAACCCCGACATCAACTCAAAACACCATAGGAGTCTCTTGTAAGTTTTTATGGTCTCCTCTTCAGGTGGATAGAATAATATAGTGTCATCTGCAAACTAGATATGGGACAACTCTATATTATCCCTCCCAACCGAAAGAGGTGATATACTCCCGTTTTTAACTGTCTCTTCTACCATTCTATGCAGCACATCAACAACAAAAACAAACAAAAAAAAGAGAGATAGTGGATCCCCTTATCTCAAACTCTTTTCCATCTTAAAAGGGCTTAGACGGTAAGTCATTTATTAAAACAGATATAGAAGCTGAGCTAATACACTCTTTAACCCACTGTCTCTATCTTAGACCAAAACCCATCTTTTGTAACACAATGTCTACAAATCTCCACTTGACTCTATCATAAGCCTTTTGAAAATCAAGATTAACAATTAGGGCTTCCTTCTTTTTCACCTTAAGCCACTACACTGTTTCACATGCAATAAGTGTTCTATCATGTATCTTTCGACCCTTAACAAATGCACTCTGAGTCTCATCTACTAGGTCTAGCATCACTGATCTCATTCGTCTAATCAAAACTTTCGAAATCACCTTATAAACGCAACCAACCATACTTATTGGACGAAAGTTTTAGATCTCCTTAGCTCCGACAAACTTAGGTGCCAACGTCACCTATGTGATATTGGCATTAGAAGGTAATCTGGCAGTCCGAAAAATATCCATCACAGCTATCGTAAAATCTGAGCCAATCTCGTCCCAACACTTTTTAATAAAGTTCATGTTGTATCCATCACTGTTTGGCATCTTAGAAGATTCACAGTCCCACGCCGCCTCTCTAAACTCTTCCACTGATAGCATCACCTCCAAAACTATAAATTCTTCTTCATTAATTCGATTTACCAATCCATCTCTGAATCCCACCACAGAATATCTTTCCTGTCAATATAAGTTCTTATAAATTTTTTTGATAGCAATTTTTATTCTAACTTGATTTCTGATCAATCTTTTATTATAATTACCAGCGCATCAATTCTGTTATTCCTCATTTTTGTCGAAGCTATGTTATAGAAGTATTTAATATTATTTATGTCTTTCGCATGCTGAGATATAAACATCTATTTACTTTGTATTTTTTTTCGCACATACCAAAATTTTGAAGTGAATGTTATCGTGTCTTTTAATATTGTGTTTAACTTATTAAAAAAATAAATAATATTTAATAAATTTATATATTTTTTTATTTTTTATTTAAAAATAAATTAGATAATTTAAACATCATACTAAAAATATTATAAAACTCACTTTAACTTAAGAGAGGTAATACCGCAGAAGATGGTGGTACAAAATTAAAATATTATTAGAAGAGAAAGTGAAATGGAAGGAATTGAATGGAAATTAAAAAAAATCATGCCTTTATTAATTTTAAGATTTGAAGTTTAATTTGAAATTAATGGTCACAATATTTGTACATAGGCGGAGACTTTAACAAAAAATATCTTCATATGATAATGATTATTAGTTTATAGGACCGTTAAAATTGATTAAATCCATCGGATCAATTCGTTTATCGATTTAAATGAGCGGACTTTACTTTTAAAATTAAATCTGTTTAAATTTTGAGTTAAACGAGCTGAACTTGATTAACTCAAAAAAATGACGGATTAAACGAGTTAGTCTGCGGGTTAAACGGGTGGTCCGTTTAAATTTTTTTTTTACATTTTAAAAAAAAAGTAACACTTTTAGCCGACATTTCTTTCGATCCAACCCGAAAATCTGACCCATCAACTAAAAGATATTGTTTGTTTAAGGTTTTTAACTTAAAAGTAATATTTTTGTCAAAATATTTTTTAAAAAATAAAATAAAATGATAAATGGACTGACCCGTTCAACTTACTGAACTGATCATAAACGGTTCGAATTAAAAAATTATACCCCGTAAATAAAACGGGTTTAAATGGTCCAACCCATTCAACCCATAAACTTAACGGGTCGAGCCTAAAAAATAAAAACAGCTCTATCGGTTTACAATATTATTCTTACAAAAAAAATATCTCCATAAAAGTAGTCATTTTGTAGATATTGTTGGTGGACCATCAAACTTTTCTAAGCCATTCTATTGTGAAATATTACAGGTGGGATCTTGGCTGTTTGAATGTTCTTCCAGAGTACATGAAATTAATTTATAAGTCTCTCTTTCAGATTTATGAAGAAACACAACAAGAAGTCGAAAAGCAAGGAACAACATATTGCATTAAATATTCCATAAAAGCAGTAAGCCTTTTTGACCTTTTAAGAATATATTACTTGTTTTGTTGTTAAATTTATTCCATTGAATTCGAAAACTAGTGCATCCAATTTGTAAATTTTTTTTTAAAACAAAAGAAACTCAACATAAAAATAGA
This sequence comes from Arachis hypogaea, assembly GCF_003086295.3. NCBI lineage: Eukaryota > Viridiplantae > Streptophyta > Magnoliopsida > Fabales > Fabaceae > Arachis > Arachis hypogaea. The sequence continues at coordinate 46,432,437 of NC_092043.1, forward strand.
GCGAAAAACTAGAAAAACAATAAAACAACACTTCTTGTAATTATTTCGTAATTTTTTACACTAATAGTTTATATCTCAATGTTATATCTGCCATTAACATCAATAACAAAAGGGATTCTCGCAATTCCACTCTTTGTTGTGAAATAGAGTCATGTTGTAGATTTCTTTAGCATCTTTTTTTTTTTCTGAAATAATCTCCTATTCTTTTTCAATCAGACATTTTAAACAACTGCGAAAAAACTTGTGAACCATTTCTTTCGCTCCTCATTTCTAATTGTAACACCTGTTCAGTTTTGAAAGTGTTCCTTTAAAGTACCCGGACAAGACCACTGTCTGACAAAATCAGTTAGTCAAGCACACGATACCTACCAAGTAAATTCACAGCCACGAAACAAGTGGTGAACATATTCAACATTCCGATCACATAATACACACAAATTATCACCCTGATTAACAATTTGGAGTCGACATAACATTTCTTTTGTATTTACCCTGCCTATCAAGACAAATCAGGAAAACAGCTTCACTCTTGGAGGGACTAATCCTTTCCAAACAGTCTTAGTGAAGCTATAGCTTCTTACGTCATCTGGAAGTGTTTTCGCCTGTAGTACATGCACAAAAGAGTTAGTAGAAAAAATACCTTTTCTATCAAACTTCCAGACAACTCTATCCTTTCTATCACAGGCTAGTTTAACCGGCCTCAAAGTGTCATGTAACTGATTCACAAGTTCCAACTCCCATTGGAATAGCTCACGCCTCTATTGGAAGTTACATATCCACTCTAATTCATCCCAAAACCCACAAACCCCTATGACAGAGACTTTCTGAATTGAAACCGAGAAGAGCCTTGAAAACCTATCCTTTAGAGGACCACAACTTAACCAGATATCTTTCCAAAAACGAGTTCTTCTGCCATCACCAACCTCCATGGACAAGTCAGTTGTGATCTTGCCCTTGTATGTTGCTCCTTAATCTATACCTAACAAATATCCTTTCATGGACCCCCTCTAGTAGGTAAAGTCTAGGTGGACAATAACTCATTAGGGGAGAGATTATTACAAAAGCATACTACCTTCTTTTACGATGGACACTCCTCCTTTGAAAACCTCCACCACCACTTAAATAGGAGTGCGGTGTTACGAACCATTACATTTTTGACTCCTAACCCCCTAACTTCTTTGGAGCTTGGACCATTTTTCATCTAACAAAGTCATATCATTCCTTCCATCCTCCTTACTCCATAAAAACCTTCTCTCTAACGAAATCAGTTTCTCCGCAAAAACCTTCGGCATCTTATATAAGCTTAAATAATAAACCGGCAGGCTATTTAATACAGCTTTGATGAGTACCATCTTTTTTGCTTTGTTGAGAACCTTTGATTTTCATAAGCTGAGCTTCTCCTCCACTTTGTCTATAATTGGCTTCCAAGTCTTGACCAATCTCGGATTAGCTCCTAAAGGAATTTCAAGGTATCTGATCGGCAAAGTAGTTTCCTTGTACCCCAACAAACTACACATATTTCAAATCCACTAATGTTCACAATTAATTGAGATCAAGTTGAATTTATCAAAATTAATGCTTAACCTCGACATCAACTTGAAACATCATAGGAGCCTCTTGTAGTTCTTAATAGTCTCCTCCTCTGACGAACAGAACAATACAGTGTCATCGGCAAAATGGAGATGTGACAATTCTATATTATCTCTCCCAACAAATAAAGGAGATATCTAGCTGTTTTTAACTACCTCTCCAATCATTCTATGTAGGACATCAACAATAAGTACAAACAATAATGGAGATAGGGGATCATCTTGTCTCAGACCTCTTTCCATCTTGAACGGCTTTGTTGGTGAACCATTTATCAACATCGACATAGAAGTTGTGGCTATACACTTCATAACCCACTCCCTCCACCTTCGTCCAAAACCCATTTTCTGCAAAACAATGTCCACAAAACTCCACTTGACCCTATTGTAAGTCTTTTGAAAGTCCAGTTTGATTATTGCCATTTCCTTTTTCCTCATTTTAAGCCAATGTATCGTTTCACATGTAATAAGAGTCCCATCATATATTTTCTAACTCTTGATAAACGTATTTTGAGTCTTTCCAACTAGGTATGGTATAACTGATTTCATCCTCCTAACTAATATTTTAAAAATCACTTTATACACACTACCAACCATGCTAATTGATCGAAAATCTTTTATCTCTTTAACCCCAACAAATCCAACTTGTAAATTAACTAGTATTCATTTTAAATTTGATCATATTTGCAAAATTTATGAGATATAAACACTGCTGTATGATCAATCAAGTTTATTCCATTGAGATCTGTTAAAGCCAAACTTGAGTTAATAATCCTTTCACACAAAAAGATGCAAAATTTAAGAATTAGACATTCGATTCTTTAAGTTTTTTATTTTTATTATATGAACAAATTATTTTAATAATTAAGTTTAATTAAAGCTAAATTTTTTATGTAAAAAAAGATGTCTTTTTACATGTGTAAAAATACATATATTATTGGTAGTAGTAATTAGTGTATATTTTCGTGTCTTGTACGAAATAATATATAAAAATATATAAAAAATTTTATTAAAAAATTAAATGAAAAATATATAATAATTATTAGGGTTAAGTACGAGAATCGTCCCTAAGGTTTGGGGCAAAAATTAAATTTGTCTCCAACCTTTTTTTGTTATTAAAATCATCCCAAACGCTCAGAAACACTTTAAAATCATCTTCTCCTTCTTAAAACAATATTTTTGGACACTTTTTTCCTTGTAGCCGTTATTTTCTATTGTTGGAGCTTTTAATGAATAAAATTAATTTATTTGTTTATTTATTTATTTTTATAAAATATTGGTTTGGGGAGGGTTGGGATTAAATCAGATCAGTCATCCCTAACCAACAAAGCAGAGCAGGAGAGAGGGCTTGCGAAGGTGAGTGGAGCCATGGCTGGCGAGAGCTCACGGTCATGTCGGAGTAGGTCGTCTGCGCAGAAGAGGGAGCTTGTGTATCGACATGGGGAGAGACCCGTGCTTAGAGTTTTGGGAACGAGGAACAACTCTGGGCGACGATTTTGGGGGTGTGTCTACTATGAGGGTAGGGTTTTAAGTTTCTGTAGATGGGTGATGACAATGTATTGTTTGTTCTGGGCCCTGACTCTGGTGTGTTGCTGCAGATCCAAGAGGAGTGTGATTTTTTTCGATGGGCAGACCCAGAAGCAGACAGTGACGATCCTCATGTTGCAAGGATGAAGAGGAAAGTTGGGGCCCTGAAAGCAAAAGTGAGGGACATTAAGTGGAAGTTCAATGTTGCTGCAATGTTAGGAATTTTTGGGTGGGTTGTTTTATTTTTGGGTGGGTTGTTTTATTTTGCTTCTGGTGGCAGATTTAATTTAATCAGAGGCAGGGAGTTGCATGTGTGATGCCGTTGAAGTATGATTGATGAAATTAGGGGAGAATTTAAGGTGCAGTTTGGATTTGTCTGATTGGGTATGTGTTATGTAAATTGAGTTGTATTGAGTTATACTGGGTGTTGAATGAACATGTGGGTTTGGTTTAGGATTTTGGTGATTAATTGTGTGAGTGAAATGATGTCCTTGTAATTTGACAATTAATTGGAAAGAAAAATTTATATGTTAGCCTGGAAATTGTGATTGATGATTTGTGTTAATCAACTTTACAGGATATCAAGTAAAAGGTGGACATTCATTAAACAGAACCAGAATAATGTTAGGCAGAACACAACTATCTGTAATTGATTAATAAGCATAGGAAAATAACACCAAAAGGTGGAAACTTCAGTCACCATGAATTCCATTACACGGACACAGAACAAAATATAGTCTTTAGGCCTAAGGAAACAACAACAAAAGCTGGATTCTTAGGATATCCAGAAACCTAGAGCAACTCTGTTGCTCACTAAGAAAGTTGAATCATAAACCATGTTGTGTTAGTTTTAAACAAACCAAAACAAGTGTCGCACACATTGTGTCTACTCAATCAACAGTACAATAATAACAGCACAAAACTCAAATTTTCATAATAGTCTAAAGTTTTCTCCAAAGTCTTGGTGAAAGTTTTGCCATAAGCCTCAGCTTTCTTGGAGATACATGAAGTGGAATTCTGTGGCTGAAGAAGACAGTCCTGGCTGGTTGGCTGGAGCTGGCTGCACCCATCTCCTTTGGTGCTGGTGATTGTTATGTGTTGCTTCTGGTAAGCTTTCTCTTGGGCTTTTGGTGGAGAGTACCTACTAGTGGACTGTTGGGCCTAGTTGAGGATGATGTGGGCTTGGACCTGGATTGAGTTGAGTTGGGTTTTGATGATTTGGTGGCTGGTTGGGGCTGAGATAAGGCTTTGGAGCTGGTGGACCTCCTCATACCTCCACTTGCAGATTGCATATCAGGCTGTGATGAAGCCTTAGAACTGGTCATAGGTCTGCTAGATGAAGACTTCCTCCCTCCTCTGGTTCTCTTGCTAGGAGCTTGCCTAGGTTGTTGGGCCTGAAACACATTAAAAAATGCAGTTGATGAATAAATGATAATGTAACCCTAACATACATGAAATACACACACACTTACATCTAGGGATGGCTTCTTGCATCCTCCCCTCTTGTGTCCAGATTCACCACAGTTTGAGCACCTCTGGATTTGTCCCCTCCTAGACAAGTGGGACTGGCTGCTGTCCGAAGCTTCATCTGGCCCTCTCTTTCTCTTCTTGACTGGTCTGTGGCTAGGCTTTCGATAAGGAAGGGGCATGACATCATCAAAGTTGGTTTTCTCCCACAAATCTGGGCCATTAAGAGGATTGATCACTGATACATAGCACTTGACATATGCAGCCTTCTTGTAGCAGTCATCAACAAATGCATCTATGTCAAGGCCCTTAAAATTGATGCAGCTTATGGCATGTGTGCAGGGAATACCACTAAACTACCGCTTCCTACAAGAGCACTCATGAGCAGAAAGATCAACAGCAAATTTATTCAGTCTATTAACAACCTCATATGTTTGTAAAGCAGACCAGTAAGGCCTCCACTCACCAGCTGATCTGCCTTTCCTCTCTAGTTTCATCCTAATGCGAGGTAAAACTGTACCATTAAAGTTCTTAATTCTTTCTCTATTAACAGCCCATCTAGTCATCAAATAAACCCTGATATCCTCCAACATTGTCACTATAGATTTCTCCCTAGATTCTACTATTACACCATCAAAGCTCTCACACATGTTGTTTACAAGAGTGTCACATTTAGAATGAAAATTAAACCTGGACCTGTTCCAAAATCTTGGAGGAATAGCATTCAGATGTCTGTGGGCATCCACGTTGATCTGCCTAATGATTTGCATCTCTTTCTCTCATTCCTTCCAGTGTGTAGCATTTGCACAGCTCCACATCAGCTGCTTCAAGTGTAGTCCAAGAAATTTCTTCCTAAAGTTGCTGTAAAGATGGCTGACACAGAACCTATGGTCTACTCCTGGGATGACCTCATCGAAAGCAGGCAAGAGACCCTAATAGAACATGTAAAATTGTGTGACATTACAATATATTTATCAACCATAATATCCAGAATTTAAATTTGATCAAACAATATATTTATCAAACAATATATTTATCAACCAGAATTTAAAATTGATCAAACAATATATTTATCAACCCGATTACCATCCGTCCCACCTCGTACTTCATCAAATCCGCTCTCATTATCGTACTCCTCTTCACTATCTGTAAACATCACATAATCTGCATTGTCAACCTCATCAGCAGATGGAATGAAATCCTCATCATCGCTATCATCGTCACTATTCAATTTAACCTGCTTCTCCGGGTTCAATTTATCTCCCTCGTCAACCTTCTCCACATTGTCTCTTTCAACCTCCTGACCCTGTTCACCCTGAAAAATCACAAACTCATTCTCATTATGTACCTCTTCATCATGACCCCTCTACGGCTCCTCACCCTGTTCACTCTAACCTCCAACATCAATAAACCCTACTTCGGGAAATTCTTCAGCATCCTCAACCTTATGGACCACATAGAGCTCGACATGACCCCTATTTTCTGCTATTTTACACATCTCAATGTCATCTATGTCTCCCTCAAATAACTTCAGATCTTTCTCTAACCATTTAGAACTTGGGTCCTTATACCAAAAAGCTAAAATCTTTTTCTTTGTGTACCCAAACTGTCCCACCTCAACATAAGCCTCAAAAACAGACCAGCAATCTATATCAGTATCTTCGATCACTGTCTTTTCTCCCCCTATATACTCCAATGTAGCATTGTTATTTCCAAATCTACCACCATGATAGACAGTCAGGTTAAAGGTTCTCATCACCTAAAACCTACAAACATAAATCACACCCAAATTCCATTTGTAAACCAACAAATATCCATGAGTGATTATTTAGTTCAAGCTCAAAAAAATAGAAAACAAATGCTGCACACGTACCTGCTTCGAGATGACTGCCATGAGAACGAGCTCTCTCCCACTTTTTTCCACGCAATGCAAACACAGTGAGGCTACTAAATCAGGCCAGCTATCACTCTGTTAGGGCATCAGTGAAGGTGAAGGATCAGTTTTTCTTGGGGTAATGTTACTCAGAGAATGAAGCCCTTTCGCGGGAATTAAACACGAAGCGTCAAAAGGTTCAGGGGTAAAATTGTAATTAAAATTTTTTTAATGCACTTGAGGATGATTTTAAAGTGTTTCTGAGTGTTTGGGATGATTTTAATAACAAAAAAACGTCGGGGACGAATTTGATTTTCGCCCCTTACCTTAGGGACGATTTTAGTACTTAACCCTAATTATTAATTACTATAAGTATTTTATAAAATTATAATTAAAATTTTAAAATTTGATGATTTTCAATGTTAAAAATATTAAAAATAATTAGTATTTGTTTCAATCAATTTAAGTTAGTTGAGTAGTCATTTTATTTATCTGTTTAAATAAGCATCAGATTTAAATTCTATCTTGTATGTATAGCAATTCATTAGCTAGTGACAGCCTTTAAATTGAGTTTCAATTCCTGATAGATTAGTATTTGACCTGCCAAGTTGAAAGAAATAAAATTTTATATTTTTATATTAGAAATAGAATTTGATATTAATTATAATAAAATTAAATAATTGATTAGTTATAATTAGTGTATTTAAATAAATAAAACAAATTAAATAAAAATATTTTTAAAAATTAATTAAATCATTTAGTTGATATAAATAATTAATATAATTAATTTAATTTGATTTATTAAATTTTAAAAAATAAGTAAAAAATAATTTATTGAATTAATTAGTTAATATAATTAATTTATTATAATTGATTGAATTTAATAAATTAAAAAAATAAATAAATAAATAATTTTTTAGAAGACAATAATTTTTTTAACTAAATTAATCTATATTTATTATATTTAATTAGAATAAATAATAAATTATGTATTTTAATATACATCTTATAAATTAATAAATCAATATAATTGATATAATGAATTATAATTAATTGATTGATATAAATTATAATAAATTATATGATATTTAAATATTTAATTAAATTAATTAGTTAATATAATTAATTTATCATAATAAATTATATTCAATTAGTTAAAAAATAAATCAAAAATTATTTTAAAAAAAATGTCATATTAGTACATAATTCTAATTTTTATATAATGGAATAGATTGTATAACATTATTGTAGGTTTATAAGTTGGTTTTCTTTTTTTAATTGGACAAAAAGATGAGTTTACGGTGAAAGCTATTAGTATTTTTTAGACAATTTACAACTTCGATGTTCATTTATGGCATTTTAGTTTCTTTAAAATATTTTTTTTGTCAATGAAAAATAATTTGTTGATTTTGTCGTTTTGATATAGTAAAAAATAATTTAAAGTGGTATATTTCTAGAGTAATTATTAAAGTCGTAATTAATTCTCAAATTTAAACATATATTAATTTTTAAAAATGTAAAAATAAAAATACAAAATCTTTTATTTAAAAATTAAAAAGATAAAAATAAGTTAAAATTTTAAATTATTTTTTATTTTAAACTATTTCATAAGCATCTAACTTACTATTGCAGAATATTTTGATTATCAAAAATTAAAATAGATTATTTTTAAATTTTATTAGATTAAAACCAAATTATAAAAAAACATAAATATAAAAAATACATTATACGATAATATTTGATAACTCGATCAAATTGTATATGATAAAAATTTAATAAGTAAAATACTCATGAATTAAAATTAATACTTAAGAAAACACATTATAATTTACATTATAGTTTTTGTAGTTGCCTTTGAGAAGAAGAAAACATTTCATGTAATTTCTTGTTGGAATGAAAAAAAATCACAAAAATAAATTAGGAATTTTTATTTATATTTTTTTTGAGTTTTTTTTTTTAGAAAAGATAGATAAAGAATCTATCATATATCAGAAATTAAATTACTTTAGTGTAATAATTTTGTTCCTAAAATATTTTTTGTCATATATATCCATCACAAATTTTGTTTACAATTTATTAAATTTAAAGAATTTATCATCTTAAATCATTATTTTTTTTAGATAATATTAAAAAAATAAATATATATGTTATTTAATAGACTAAATTAATCATAATGAGAGAACTTTTATTTTTCAGATTTTATGATCACATACGTATTATAGAGAGAACGAAAGAGAAAAAAAGGAGAGAAAATAATAAGTAAACTGTAAGGTAGCATTTGTTTTCAGGGGCAGGATACGGAGATATAGACAATACTTGTTTAAAAAGTGTTTGGAAGTAGAGACATGGACAGTGAACATATTGTCTCCGAGATAGTTTTTTATACTTTTGTGTCCACTTTTTCACGAAGGACAATGATGGACACGGGATTTAGAAAAGTGGACACGGACAATTTTATAAATTTTGTTTTCCTTTTTTTCTACTATTATCCCTTCTTATTTTTCCTATTGCGTTGTTCAGAGATACTTTTTTCTTCCTATTCTTTCTCTATCTCTTTCTTTTCCAGGTACTCTCTTCTTTCTGTAGAATTTTTTATTAGGGGTAGATAATTCTTTTCTTTTTATCGTTTTACTTCAATACCATTTTAACATTATATTATATTATTTGATTTGTAATAAAAATAATAACAAAAATAATTAATCTTAAAACTTTTGAAAGATAAATATTATCAAAAATAAAATTGATCTTTCAAAATGCTAAAAAATAATTTATAAATTGTAATTGATTTTATATAATTTAAAGAAAAATCAATTTTTTATAAAGAAAAATTAGTTTTTACATAAAAAATTTAGTTTTTTTTAGATAAAAATATATTTTTATATGCAAAAACTAATTGTTTTTTCATGTAAAAATGGATTTTTTTAAATTAACTTTTATTTAAAATTAATTTGGCTTATTAACTTAAACAAAATTTTTTATTAGTCAAACTCAAATTTATTTTTTTTGTTAATCTTAACCATATGTATTCCTACATATTAATAATAAATTTTAAAATAAAATAATTATATTTGTAAATTTTATTTTAATATAAATACTAATATATTTTTTATTAAAATTTTTTGCCTCTTCAAATATTTTTTTCAAGTTCTGTCTGTACTTCTATGTACTCTTATTTTTTATTAAATTAATTTGTATTGATATAGAAAATTTGGAATTACAGGACTATTTTAGTCATTTCATATAATATTTTAGTCTTGTCTATGTATATCCAAAAATAATACTAGATATTATATTAGTATCTTATCTATTATATTTAAACATAATAAACAACAAATAATTTTTAATGTCTCTATTCTATTATCTCTATTTCAATATCATGTTCTGTCTTGTTTTTAAAAATAAACACAACCTAAAAGACTGAAGGACGGTGCGGTAGGTTTGTCGTTTGGAAAAGAGAAAAAATAATATGATGTGAAAATAGTCAAAATACAAACATAAATAAATATATATTTTTTTTCTCACTCTTTTCCGTGTTAATGTGTGTGGTGTAAATCTGTACGTGGCAACATAACATTCGTAAGTTTTTATTATGCGTGTACCTTTACTGTAAACTCACCTTTTTATTCAAAAAAGAAAAAAGGCCCAACTTACATGTTTATGATTATGCTAACATCACTATTAATACCTCACAATAAATTAAATTAAGTTGAATTAGTTTAATAGTTAATTTACTAATTCGTTTAAATAAGTATTGAAAGACTAAATTTTATTTTATGTATGTATTAATTTATTAACTAACAACAAATTCTTAAATAAAACTCAATATCACGACAGATCAGTCATTAATATTCTGAAGTTCGAAAATACTGTAAAAAAAATCTCACATTATTATATTTGTCTATCAGTTTCGTCGCGTAGAACTATACTGTAGTAATTTTATACTCTTAATAAAACACTTATCATATAGTCATAGTACATATTATATTTTTATACATATAGAATAGCTATGCAGTAGATTTGATAGGAATAAAACACAGTTTTTTATTTGTAAGAATTAGAAGAGTAATAATATTCACTCACAATAAATATTAACAGCAGCACAATAATACCCAATAACAGCAGAAAAATCATATAAACCAGAAATTAAAGATAAGCTAACACACCAAGATTTTTAACGTAAAAAACTTCCTCAATGAGAGAAGTAAAAATCACGAGTCACCAAGACAAGAAAATAGTTTCACTATGATGAAAAATAGGGTACAATAGAGTCACTAATTACTGCACAAAACATGCATACAACAAGCCAAACAACCCAAGCTTCAAAGCTTACAAAACAAGAGCAAGAAAATGAAAATACCACAAAAACAAAGCTGCTGTGCTTGGCCAATATCTCTAGCTACAGACATCAAATTGAATATCCGAACAATTAAAATAAAAAACCCAATGTTTGAAACACACAGTCCAAATTTGAGCTCGATCCAACGGTTAACGAATCTGCAGCGACCAATTTACAGAGACAGCTTTGTATATATGCGAAAATGACTTTCTATCTTCTCTCCTCTCTAGTGTTTGGTATTCTTCTTGCAAAATGAGACATCTCTCACTCAACCCTAACTCACCTCAGCCACTTCAACTATTCATGGGTTTGAATACTAACATTTAGACTTTTTCTCCACATAGGAAGGGAGCCCAAAAACCCAACAAATCTCCCCTTCACGACTATGTGGAGGTAACCACCAATCCGGCAATTAAGTAACAAATTTCAAACTTTCATCTTGATAATGCCTTGGTCATCATATCAGAACCATTTTCATCTGTATGAACCTTTTCAAGTTCCAACAACTCAACATCCAAAACATCATGTATCCAATGATACCTCACATCAATATGTTTGGATCGAGAATAAAAAGTAGAATTTTTACCAAGATGTATAGCACTTTGACTATCACAAAATAATACATACATCTCTTGAGTAAACCCGAGTTTCTTTAAGAATTTTTTCATCCAAAGCATCTCCTTGCATGCTTCGATAATAGCAATAAACTCGGCCTCGGTAGTAGATAAAGCAACACATTTTTGCAATCTAGATTGCCAAGACACAGCTCCACCCGCAAAGTTGATCAAGAAGGTTGAAATGGACCTTCTAGAGTCAATATCTTCTACCATGTCTGAGTCAGTATAACCAACTAGAATAGGCTTATCACTTCCATAATACAACTTCATGTTAGAAGTACCACAAAGATATTTCATTATCCATTATACAACATTCCAATGCTCTCTTCCTGGTTTTGAAACAAAACGGCTAACACAACTAATAGCATGAGCTATATCTGATCTTATGCACACGATAGTATACATTAAACTACCCACGGCTGATGCATATGAAACTTTTTCCATGTCTTTCTTCTCTTCATCACTTGATGGACTTTCCTTGCAACTCAATTTGAAGTGTGTAACAAGAGGAGTACCAACGGCCTTTGCTTTCTCCATTTGAAATTTGTGCAACATTGTCTCTATGTATTTCTCCTGTGACAACCAAAGTTTCTTCTCTTTTCTATCACGCTCGATTCTTATACCAAAAATCTCCTTTGCCGGCCCAAGGTCCTTCATTGCAAATGACATTGCAAGTTGTTTCTTCAACATATCAATCTTAGAAGTATTCTAACCAACAATAAGCATGTCATCAACATATATCAAAATGATAATAAAATCATTACTAGCAAATTGTTTAACAAATACATAATGATCAGAAAAAATCTTCTTGTAGTCTTGTTCTGCCATAACAAACTCGAACTTTTGCACCATTATCTTGGAGCTTGCTTCAACCCATACAAGCTCTTCTTCAGTTTGCAAACATGATCCTCTTTGCCATTTATTATGAAACCTTCAAGTTATTCAATGTAAATTTCATCTTTAAGATCACCATGAAGGAAAGCAGTTTTCACATCCATCTGCTCTATCTCTAAATCAAGACTTGCAGCCAAACTCAAAATAGTCCTAATAGAAGATCTTCTCACAACCAATGAAAAAATTTCATTATAGTCAACTCCTTTTTTTGCCTGTAGTCCTTGACCACCAATCTAGCCTTATACCTTGGACACTGAGAATTTTCTTCATGTTTCAACCTATAAACTCACCTGTTCTGCAAAGCTTTGTTCCCTTTTGGCAACTTCACAAGTTCAAATGTTTGATTATCATGCAAGGATTTCATTTCATCTTGCATTGTATCAAATTATTTCTTATTGTCGTCACCTTCCATAGCTTCCGTATAGCATTCAGGTTCTCCCCTATCAGTCAAAGTCACATATCCATCAGTAAATGTCACATGCTCATTAGAAGGATACCTCGTTGAAGGTCGTCACTCTCTAGTAGACCTCCTAGGATGAAAACCTAGTGGATCTTCAAGTAACTCAAGCTGATTATTAACATCATCATCAACTGGAGCATCAATTGGATCTCCTATCTCCTGATCATTAGGAACCAAAGGCTCATTTTGTTTCATATGCTCTTGATCTTGATTATCTGCTAGTTTTGACAAAGAAGGAGGCTGAACTGGATCTACATTAGTTAAGTCACTACTCTCTTGTGATTGACTATTTTCTGCCTTATCAATGTCTCCAATAGTCTGGTCTTCAATAAACTCTACATCACAGCTTTTTACAAGCTTCTTTTCAACTGGATCATAAATCCTGTAACCAAACTCATCTTGACCATACCCAATAAAATTACACTGCCTTGTCTTCACATTCAATTTGGACCTCTCATCCTTTAGAACATGAAAAAATGCTTTGCATCCAAAGACTCTCAAGTGACCATATGAGACATCTTTGCCCGACCAAACATGATCCGATACATCATTGTCCAAAGCAATTGTAGGGCTCAGATTAATCACATGAGCCGCTGTAAGTAGCGTTTCACCCCAAAAGACTTTAGGTAGCTTAGCTTCAGTAAGCATACACCTAACTCTTTCAATCAATGTTCAATTCATCCTTTCTACCAAACCATTCAACTGAAGTGTTTTAGGAGGCGTCTTTTCATGCCTAATACCTTGCTGCTTGCAATACTCATCAAATGGTCCACAATACTCACCACCATTATCAGTGAAAATACATTTAAGCTTTTTATCTGTTTACCTCTCAACCAAATCTTGAAATTGTTTGATCTTTTTCAAAGCTTGGTTCTTTGTTTTCAAAGCATAAGTCCAAAGCTTTCTTGAATGATCATCAATAAAAGTAATAAAGTAAATAGCTCCACTAAAAGACCATATATTCAAAGGACCACAAATATTAGAATGCACCAATTCTAAGAAGTCTATTTTTCTTGAAGGTTGATTCTTCTTGAATGATAATCTTCTTTGTTTCCCAGCCATGCAATGAGAACATTTCTCCAACTCTACATTCTTGAAACCGGAAAAAGCATCCTTTCGAACCAAATAATTAAATCATTTTCACTAATATGACTAAGTCATCTGTGCCACAAGTTACAAACTTCTTTACTTTTAATCGCATTCACACTACCTTTTGCAATCATGGCATGCATCACATACAAATTTGAAGTACCTTTTTCTCGAGCCACCACTAAGTTGCCTTTAGTAAGCTTCTATTGTCCAAAGCCAAAAGTGTTTACAAAATCTTCATTATCAAGTTTTTTAACTGAAACCAAATTCAAGCGAACATTTGGAGCGTGTCTAACATCTTTGAGTAGCAGCTTCATTCACATATTAGTCTTAAGACAAACATCTCTTACACTAATAACCTTGGCCAAGTCATCATTACTCATCTTAAGCACTCCAAAATTACCTGGAGTATAAGAAGTGAAGAACTCCTTCTTTGGTGTAACATGTATTGAGGCACCAATATCAATTACCCAACTGAACTCATCATCAGAAACAAGATTGACATTGTACTCATAATTAACAATATCAATAGTAAGAAGATCATCTGAAATAGCAATTACACGATCATTACCACCATCATCCTTCTTTTCATACTTACCTTCGTTCTCCTTTTTTCAAAAAAAGTAATATTTTTTAACGTGATCCATTTTGTGACATTAATGACACTCAACATTCTTGTATCCTGACTTGAATTTACTCATGCTTTTACCTCTACCCTTTTGACCTCTATTCTGATTTCTCCCCCTATTTTCAGTGACTAACATTTCAGAGTGTGACGAAAAATTTTGCGTCTTTCTTCTCATCTCTTCATTTAACATGCCACCTTTAACAAGTTGCATGCTCACTTTACCATTCGGAATAGAATTAGTAAGAGAGATACAAAATGTCTTCCAAGAATCTGGTAGAGTATTTAGCAATCACAATCCTTGAACCTCATCTTCAAACTTGATTCCCATGCTTGACAACTAATCCAAAATCCCTTGAAATTCATTCAGGTGATCTAATACTTGTGACCCCTTCTTATATTTCAAATTCATCAACATATTCAATAAGTACAATTTATTATTGCCAGATTTAGAAGCATACAGAGATTCAATTTGATTCCATAAATTCTAAGCATGAGTCTCATTAGCAATGTGATTGTAAATATTATCATCTATCCACTGCCTAATAAAACCACAAACTTGTTGGTGTTCAAACTCCCATTCTTCATCTGTTTTAGATTCTGGTTTTGTGTAGAAAATACGGGTAAATGTAGATTTTTTACAAACAACAAATCCTTCATTTTTTCCTTCCATAGATGGTAATTAGTGCCATTCAAACTTATTATCCTAGTAAAATTATTTGCCTCCATCTTTCAAGCAAGTTATAACCAAATGCCCAAAAATAAGCTCTGATGCCAATTGATAGGAATAAAACACACAATTTTCTACTTGCAAAAATTAGTGGAACAACAATACCCATTCACAACAAATATCAACAGCAAGACAATAATACCCAATAGCAACAGAAAAATCACATAAATCATAAATGAGAGACAAGCTAACACACCAAGATTTTTAATGTGGAAAACCTTCTCAATGAGAGAAGTTAAAACCACAAGTCACCAAAACCAGAAAATAACTTCACTATGATGAAAAAATAGGATACAAGAGAGTCATTAATTACTGCACAAAACGTGTATACAACAAGCCAAACAACCCAAGTTTCAAATCTTACAAAACAAAAACAAGAAGATAAAAATACCACAAAAACAGAGCTGCTGTGCGTGACCAATATCTCCAGCTACAGACATCAAATTGAAGATCCGAACAGTGAAAACAAAGAACCCGATGTGTGAAACAGTCCAAATTTGAGCTCGATCCAACAATTAACAAATCTGCAACAACTAATTTATAGAGACAATTTTGTATATGTGCGAAAATGATTTTCTCTCTTCTCTTCTCTCTAGTGTTTGGTGTTCTTCTTGCAAAATGAAACCTCTCTCACTCAACCCTAACTCACATCAGCCACTTCAATTATTCATTGATTTGGATACTAACATTTGAATTTTTTCTCCACATAGAAAAGAAATCCAAAAACCCAAAAGAATTTGGCTCAATTAGATTGATCTACTAACTTAAAGATTAATAACAAAAAGTTTTTGTTAAAAAAAGTTAAAAAAATTAAAATAAAAGTATAAAAAAATTAATTAGACTTAATTATAAAAATAACTTATTCACTTAATATTTTCATATATAATTTTTATGCGGGACAAATTGGACAGTTATGAATTGATATATTTCACACTCTAATTGTAAATTAGTCTAAATATTCATGAATTTCTTTTGTTCATGTGGTTGGCGTGTTTATCCTTACTAAAATAATTGAATTCATCACATCACAGCATTGCAAATGCACTATCATCAATAATGATTTTGTTATATAATACAAGTTGAATGGCAGCTTCAGGAGACAACCCAAGCCTATATGACCGAGGCCAAATGGTTGAATAACAAGTATATACCAACAATAGCAGAGCACTTACAGATATCAACATTATCATGTGGTTATCCATTCCTCATGACAAGTTCTTACATTGGCATGGGAGATACCGCGGTAGAAGACATCTTCAAATGGGTAACAAGTAAACCCAAAATTGCTACAGCTTCCACAATTGTTTGCAGGTTCATAGATGACATAGTCTCTAGTGAGGTATATTTGATATGCAATATACAAACACAACATAAAAATTTAACTACAAAAATTAGTCATCAAATTAACTATTCATTTAAAATATATATTAAAATATAAAATATATATTAAAAATAAGTTTATATATATATAAAGAATAATATTAGAAAGATAATAATCTAAAATTATCTTATTTAACTTGATATCTAAACTTTTATATATATAACATTTATAATTATATTTTATTATATTTAAAATTATCTATTTATTTTAACAATAATTAAAAAATGTAAAATAATAATAAAAATTTAAACTGTTTTAAACTGATTTTTATTGTCTTCTAAATATTTTTGTTATGTAACAATATATAGTGCTGATGACTTTTGTGTGCATATTGTATTTTTGAAAATTCAATTCATATTATAACTGATTTTAATAATGAATAATTTTTCTGAATGTTTTTTATTATTCTTTAGTCATGTAAAAATTATTTTAAAAACTAAATCTCATTATATTAAACAGTTTGAACAAGAAAGAGAACATATTGTCCCACTCTTAGAATGCTATATGAGAGAATATGATATATCCAAAGAAGAAGCCATTCAAGAATTGCAAAAGGGAGTTATAGATGCTTGGAAGAATATAAATGAAGAATGCCTGAAGCCAACAGAAGTTCCAGTGATGTTTCTAATGCGAATTGTCAACATGGCACGATTTATTGATGTGATGTACAAAGATGAAGATTGTTACACTCATGCTAAAGGAAAAATGAAGGAATGCATCGAAGCTTTGCTTGTTGATCCGTTGCCAATAAAATCGGAGGAGAATTTTCTTATTTAAGATATTATCCTTTGAATTATCCAGTTATTTACACTTAGAGATTGTAAGAATAAAATTTATAACCTTTGCTGGTTATAAAATGCTATAATATAACACTTATATTTTGAAGCGTTAATTATTGTGTGGTTGGTCTGTTATTTATGGAACAAGATCTTCTGCCTCACTAGTCATTACTTTGTCAATAAAACAAAAAAAGAGCAAATTTAAGATTAACAAACATTTTGGTTGTGACGAATTTTTATTTTTTATAAATTCTTAAAAATTATTATCATGAAATAGATTAATCTCTTTGTTATTTTAAAGGAATTAATTTATTTTATAATAACTTTTTAGCAATTTAATTATATTATAATAAAATTCGTTAAGAATTTATTTATTTATAATCAAAATATGATTGAAAATGAAAAAAAAAACTAGTCTAACAATTTTTGAAAATTTTTAATGAATAAAAATTTATTAAAAATTAAAATTTTTCATTCGAATGACTAAAATTTAGTTTGATAAAAATTTTTGAAAAAAATTTATAAAGTACAAATTCTTCTTTTTTTTTGTGTTTGATACATTAAAAAAATTATGTGCTTGTATTTTTAAAAGATAAAAATACTTTTGAAAGTATCTAATGCAGAATTTTTTAAAATCGACAATACTTATCAAAATTAAAAAATCTAATATAATTTTATATATTAATTAATATTTAAATTTAATTTTTATATTAATATTTATTATAATATTTTTAAATTTTAAAAGATATTTTATTAAATATATTTATTACTAATTGTATTTATTAAAAATTATTTTTAATTTAATGTATTAAACATAAATATTATAACTTTAAAAAATAAAAGCATTATGAAACTAAGGTTTGGCTTTGTTGTAAAGCTTTTCAAAGAGGTTATTTGTATTTTTTAAAAGTTTAAGTTTTTTATTTTGTGTTTGATAAATAAAAAAGATCATGTGTTTATGTGTGTATTTAAGGTAGAATTTTTTAAAGTTGATTTTTATTTTTTAAAATTTAAAAATCTAATATAACTTTATACGTTAACTAATTTTTAAATTTAAACTTATATTTATATCTATTATAATATTTTTAAATTTTAAAATTATTTTACCAAATACAATTATTATTATTTATATTTATTAAAAATTATTTTTAATTTAATTTACTAATGTAATAATTTTTAAAAAATAAAAATTTTACCAAAATAAAGCTTTTAAATCTCTCCTTCTAAGGACTTCGGGTGGAAAACACGAAGGCAGTCAAGTACCATATCCAAAAAACATAAGTCCGAGCTGGAACTAAAGAGTATTGAGACGTGTACGTGGAAGCACCCAAGTCACCATTTTTCCTCCTTTCTTCTTTCCCATGCCATGTGGTCCATATTTCTCTTGCCTTCCTCTCCACAACCTTCACCTTCCAAACAACATCTATTGCTCTTTGCTGTACATCACACTGTTCCCTCTCGCAACAATTTCTGGTTCTCAAATGGTAACTAGCTAACTAACTAACTAACAATCAAACACACGCACCTGAAATTCAAGAATCATGAGTAGCGCCGCGGCGGCAACAACCGCTAACACTGCTCTCTACTCAAACACTAGATTCTCTTCGGAGCTTCTAGCTTCTTCCATCAACGCCTTCTCCAAAACACATTTCACCACGTGCTCTAATTCTCTGAGACCGAAGAGGAACACTCGGTTGATTCTAGTTCCACGGGCTTCTCCTCCTTCCGATTCCGCCAAGAGCACCGAAGACAGCGGCAAAAGAAAAAGGAGAAAGAAAAGTGACGACGGCAACGGCGGCGACGGCGAAGAAGGCGAGGATGATGATAACAGATTGCAACTTAGCCTTGACGACGTGAATCCGGTGGGACTGGGAAGGAAATCGCGGCAGATTTTCGATGAGGTTTGGAGGAAATTCTCGGGATTAGGACAGATTTCGAGGACAAGTCGTACGGACGATGAAGAAACTCTGTTCATAAGGGAGGGGCCGATGTGCGAGTTCGTTATTCCCGGTGCACAGAACACTACTGTTCTTGTTGTTGGTGCCACAAGTCGCATAGGCCGCATTGTGGTCCGTAAGCTCATGATCAGAGGTTACCTTGTCAAGGTGCATTTTTTCTCAATCTTTTCCACTTAGCGTAATGTTATGTGTATATATTAGGATTGTTAGGAGGTGGAAATTCACCGTGCAGTTGTTTTCGTGTTGATAGTTGAGAATGGTCACGGTTTTTAACTATCCAACTTCACAACTGCATGGAAGTCTGTGTTAGTAATGATGTGAAGTAGGGAGATCATTCAGCACAATGTTTGTTTATACTGTATATGTATTGAAAATTTATACGTGTAATGCTGCCTTACATGGTCATCCAATTATGTCACGCTATGTTAACAAAAATAACTACCCATGTTCATTAAAAAATAAGTGTGATTGGATGACTATGTAAAATGTCGGTGCATCAAGATTATATTTATAGTTAATGCTCACTTTGGTCCCGGTAGGAATACTCTTCAGTCATTTTGGTCTATGTAGCCTTTGATGGGTCAAAATAGTCTCTGTATCTAGCAACATGAGTCAAATTAGTCTTTTGAAGGTCTCTCAAGGACTAATGTAACTCACTAACTCATGTTAAGAGACTAATTTGACTTATATTTGTTATTTATGGAACTATGTTGACATATCGAAAGATATATGGGTAAGATGACTTAGGTGTGTTCCTACAAGAACCAAAGTGAGCATTAACCTGGAATGTATATTTGACCACATGAGATGAGTCCCACACACCTGTCGAATGGTAAAAAAGGTGTGTTGGCTTGGTGGATGACAAAGGTGAGCACATATAATATATCTCTAATACAATCTGCTATCTAATGTTATCCATTACATTCAGTGAGTGCTAGTAATGTATGATATATGTATTGAGTCAAAACGAACAAACAGATAACAGGTGGCAATGCTTGTATTTGTACATATGTGTATAATATGAGGGCAAAACAAGGAAAATGTGGATCAATATCTATAAAATCATACACTCATGTGGAAGATCATTGCTGATAATTGCTTTAGATTTTGTCCAGCATAAATTGGTCTACTTTAATTCGATTTGGCCTATTTTTTGGTCTTGCTCTGCTTCATGACTTCAGTTAATTCTTTTTCCGCATTAAAGGCTTTGGTAAGGAAAGCAGATCAGGAGGTAGTGGACATGCTCCCAAGGTCGGTCGAGATAGTGATTGGGGATGTTGGCGATCCGGCAACCCTCAAGGCTGCTGTAGAAGGCTGTAATAAAATAATCTATTGTGCTACTGCCCGCTCTACCATTACAGGTGATCTCTTCAGAGTTGATCATCTAGGAGTTTATAATCTCTGTAAAGCATTTCAGGTGTGACTCAATTCCTTAAAATCTCTTCCCTTATGCCAAGGTGTTGCCTGTATGCAAGCATGTCTTCTCTACTGTGGTTTATTTATCAGTGCTTATGTTTGATTTTCAGGATTACAACAATAAATTGGCCCAGTTGCGTGCTGGTAAAAGCAGTAAAAGCAAGCTTGTGATTACCAAATTCAAATCTCCGTCTTCATTGGATGGATGGGAAGTTCGACAAGGAACTTACTTCCAGGATGTAGTTGCCACAAAATATGATGGAGGGATGGATGCTAAGTTTGAGTTCACTGAGAATGGAGAGGCTGTTTTCTCAGGTATGGTGGATCTTAATGAATAATTTTAGCTGGGATTTTTGGCTGCATTGCTTACAAGAGAAGATTCATATGCTACTACTTTTAGTGTAAACAGGGCTTCCAAAAATTCTCCTTTGAGTTTTGACCCTATATATTCTTTTGTGTTACTTTAGGGTATGTCTTCACTAGAGGAGGGTTTGTGGAACTGTCCAAAAAGCTTTCTCTACCTCTAGGTTCCACTCTTGACAGGTACTGGACACCGAATAAATAATTATTTTGTTTTGTGTTTCTGAAGATATAAACTTATACCTTGATTTATGTATAATGAGTCAAAATCTGTCATGATGTTAGATATGAGGGTCTGGTTCTTTCTGTTGGTGGAAATGGAAGATCCTATGTATTAATTCTCGAGGCTGGTCCGTTGGCGGACCCAAGTCAGAGCAAGTTATATTTTGCAAGAATTAGTACAAAAGTGGGATTTTGTAGGGTAACAATCATTCCCTTCTAATGAAGTTATGGTCCATTGATTCTACATTTTTTATTAACCTGCTTTGAATTCTAAGTCATGATAGGTAAAGTTATAGCTTTTGTTTACTATCTTTATTTATGTGGCAGGTTAGAGTACCATTTTCATCATTCCGGCCTGTGCAACCAGACGATCCACCATTGGACCCTTTCCTTATACATACATTGACTATACGCTTTGAGCCTAGAAGACAGGTTTCCTTTTGGCAAGAGCAATTTTAATTTACACATGTTGACTGCATCTTTTCATGTAGATAGATTTACAATCCCTTTCTTGTGCATATATTATGATCCCTTCTCTTGTACTTACACTGACAAATCACAATCTAGTTCATTACATTATTTGACAACAAGCATGATATTGTCCCAAAACTAAATAAATTCTACAACCTTTTTCTATAGATGAAGAAATTTTTTAGACAAAGAAGAAAATACAAAGATTTTTTGGATGGTGTTAAGATTGTTACTTTGTGAACCTAATTCTCTCCCCAAAAGCTAGAAGCTAGTTTAGAGAAAGACTAATGCTGTGAGAAACCACAAGGCAACAAACAAGAGAAATGAAGAAAGCTTCTAGCTTTCCCTCCTTTCTTTTTTAATTATATTTTATTCCGGGTCTGTCTTTTTCCCATGTTAATTTTTGTTTGTTCAAAGTAGGTAATATTTTCACCCATTGCTCATTTTATATTCATTATTATTTCAGAAGCCTGTCGAAGTAAATGCTGAAACGAAACAGGATTTGAGAAGTTTTAAGCTTATATTGGAATATATAAAAGCCTTGCCTGTAAGTGTTGCACTACTGTTTACTCTTCATTATATAGCATGAACAATAATGCTGATCTGCATGCATGTCTAATGTTCAATGTATGCTAATTGTAAAGCTTGTTTATTTGTAGATTCCGATGGTAGAGCTTATTTGTATTATTTATTACTTCTTGCTTGAGATGAATGAACAGGATAAATGATGTCCAAATTTCTTTTTCTTGTTATGTTTGTGGGCAAGGATGCCGGCAACAGTATGGGTCTTAGTCTTAGCAGTTAATGTTATCAAAGCCTCGAATTTTCTGTCTTTCGCAATATGGAACTTTTGTATGGTGCTCTCAAAAATTCACTTCTCTCTTACACTCTCGCTCCCTCACTGGCATGAGTACACATGCGCCCAATTGTATGTTTCACATTAGTTGCATGAGTTTATACCGATCCTAATCAAATAATTGTTCTGTGCATGGTATCATGCTATTGTCTGTTGTCATGTTAGCTATGTGAAAAATTCTTGTACAGCATAAATGTCATTGTTTGAAAGCAGAAAAACCAGCAAGCTGAATGTGCTTAATAAGGCATGTTGATGATATATATTCAGCATTAACAGTGATTATTCCTTTTTGTGTGGTGTTAATCTTTTGTTTGTGTGTTACACTGCAGACTGGGCAAGAAACCGATTTTGTTCTAGTTTCATGTTCGGGATTAGGAATTGAACCTTCTAGACGGGAGCAGGTTCTTAAAGCCAAGAGGGTTAGCTCCATACCTTGAGTATTTGTTGGGATTTATTTGAGAGTTTCTTCTTCTCTATTTATATTTTAATTAGTTAGTTATATATCCTGGGTGAGGACTTATACCTGATTATGGAGCACTGTTGAATGTGTCCAGGCAGGGGAAGACTCCTTAAGAAGATCTGGTCTTGGATACACAATAGTTCGTCCCGGACCCCTCGAGGTGAACTCTGTTGCAAATTGGAGGATATAGTTGTTAAGATTAACAAATGGCTTCTGGGTTTCTAGCATATGCTTAATGTGTATCATTGGAAACACTATAAGTGTCTTGGGAATTAGAACAGAAGTTAGGTAAAGAAACAAATTGAAATTAAAGAATTGAAGACGAAATGGTCTATTTATAGGCATTTAAACAAAAAGTGTAATGTTGAAAGATGTTCAGCGTATTCATTCAGTTTGTAGAGTGATAAACATAGTTTTGTGTTCTGTTCTTGTTCTCTAACATTCAGATTCTCTGACAGGAGGAGCCTGGTGGGCAGCGTGCTCTAATATTTGACCAAGGAAATAGAATATCTCAGGTCTGTGTATTCTATTAATATCAGATACAAGTACTTTTCTCAGTTTATTTTTCGTTTTCCATTGCATAAGCCTCAACCTTTTCCAATGCATATCCAGGGCATCAGCTGCGCCGATGTGGCTGATATATGTGTGAAAGCACTACACGATTCATCAGCTAGAAACAAAAGTTTTGATGTGAGTATAACACTATATGCTAAAAAGAATAAGAATAGGCTTAAGCCCAAAGAAACTAAACTGAAGTCTTAACCTTGCCTAGGTTTGTTATGAGTATGTTGCTGAGCAAGGGAAGGAGCTGTATGAGCTGGTAAGTGAACAATGGTTTAATATCATGTGTGTTGGAAAGAAATATAATGAGAGAAAAAAAAAAGTACTTCTTTTTGATCTGGTATGCATTCATGCAAACTCATCCCCTTTTTTTTTGTGTTTGCTTAGGTTGCACACTTGCCTGACAAAGCAAATAACTATCTCACTCCAGCACTTTCTGTCTTGGAGAAGAATACCTAAGCACCTCCAGTTGAATACAAAATACTTTAGGTTATGTTTTGCTGGGGCTAAAGAGTGGATTGAAAATCTTTGTGGATGAGTTCTACGTGTAATTTTATAAGTTACACTCTCATTCATGAACATTGTTATACCATTTTAACTCCCCCAACCAAACATAGCCTGAAAAGCTAGTTTTTAATGTATATGTGTATGTTCATATTCTACCCAAAATTTAATTTTTTTTTCCCTATATTCAATAGATGAAATGCACTATGCAAACAAAAGCATGGATATGTAGAGCCTTGTTTGATAAGATGTACAGACTGAGTTCTTGGATCATTGGATGTAATTCTTGTAACAGCTTCTGAAGTAAAAGGAAAAATCAAAACTGTGAAAACCTTGCTAAAAGGCATTCCGTCTCGATTATTGTTGCTTAACGCTTTTTAATAATATAATCTCTTGAATGAGCACTAGGATCACGAACAAATGGAAGTAAGAGAGGGCTATGCTAGAGGATAAGCTTGTGAATTCTGATTGTCTTGTTATCGGATCACTGCCGAGTAATGGGTTGCATAATAATTGGACAGTTCTAAACCAAATTGAAATTCAGCTTGTCACATGATCTGATGGCTTCTCGTGTGATTTTTACATGGAATATAGTTGTGGACATATAGTTCCCATTTTCGTTAACTTCCCTGGTTAGTTTTCATGGCACAGAGAGAGCCAGAGAGGCTTCACCACAACACTTGTGGAGGACATGCATTCATGATGGTTGTGGACTTGTGCCTCTTGAAAAAGCCACACTAGATTTTAGAAAAAAAAAAGAAGAAGAATAAGTGTTGATTGAAACAAATAAAGTTACTTCAGGAATTTGATATTAAGATGAGATCAAGCTTGAATGAGGAGTAAAGTGATTGCCATAAAATTAAGACAGTAAAACATATATATAATAGAAGTTATAATTTTAATGGCCATTAATAATTCACTTTATAATCTTATCATTTTTCGCAGTTTAGAAGATTGTGCATTTTGACACATGCATATAAGATGGAATATTTATTAGATAAAAAAAAAGGTGAAAACTCAATTGAAGCCGACTTTACCTAAAATTGATATCTAAGAGTCCTTAGATGAAAATTTAGTCAAATCATCTAACGGGCTCAAGTATCAAAAAGTCGACTGTGAGTTTCCACCTTAAAAAAATAGGATGCTAAACGAAATTAGATTAAAAAAAAAGAACAATGGGTTGAAATATGATTTCTCTTTTTAATATTCACGTTGAAATATGCAGGAACTAGAGAAATAGTGGAACATTTTAGAACGGAAAAAAAAAAAAAACATGGTAATTTAATATAAGAAATTGTGGGGATAGAATAGAGAAGAAATTTTGGCAAGAAAAGATAGATAATGCAAATTTATGGCCCAAGTTTATCGCCCCACTCTGCTTGTAGTTCCTCTTTGCCTTTCCTACGAAGAAGAAGCACCGCCATCAGCTGCAAATGTTCGAAGAAGAATAGTAGTAGCAGTGTCCAAAGCAGTAGAATCGTCAGTTCTCCCCTGACGAGCGGAGCACTCATCGGATTCCTAACGGCTTCGGCAGTTATGGCTTCTGTGGCAATGGCGGCAGTTGACGCGATTGGCGAACCGGCGGAGACTCTGTCGAACATACCGCAGACACTTTCCGGTGAGTGCGCGGCGGAGAAAGACTGCAAGAGAGGGAGGATACAGAGACCCAAGTCAAGGAAAGCGGAATCTTGCACAATTAAGTGCGTCACAACTTGCATTCGTGGTGGTGACGGTTCTCCGGGAGAAGGCCCTCTTAACGTTCGAAGGTATATCACCAAATCAAATTTTTCCTTTCAACATTTTATATACCCAGAGGATAGCTAACATGTTAGACACGTATTATATTAAATAATTTTATCAAATTATTAAGTGAATTTAATTTTGATGTACTGTAAGTTAATGTTACATCATAAAAAAATAATTATTTTTTACATTGACTGCGTTCAAAAGAATGGATGTAATTGAACTGTGTAAAACTATACTTTCAGTTCATCAAAATTAAACTCTTGTCACTAGAAAATAGAAATGGTTTAACCAATTAGCATGTATTAACATGTTGAGTGGTTAACTTCCTATTATAATTCTATAATCAAGGAATCAAGTTGGGTTGATTTAGTGTTTAGCTCACTAGTTTGTTTAATCAAGTGTTGGGGTTCAAATTCCACCTTATGCATGTAGTAATTTATTAGCTAGCTACAACCCTTAAATGAAGTTCTGATCCGTAACGAATTAGTCATTGACCTACCAAATTGAAGAATATCGTGAGAAACAAAAAAAAATCTATAATCAAGAATGATTGGTGTACCAAATAAGTAATAACAGCTCAATGTTTTGGTATTGATCTAAAGATATAGCAAAAAGTGATGAAATAGTTTCACTTGAATCTTGAGATTAATTTCTTAATTCTTTCCATCAAGAAAAATATAAAGATAAAATGTTAAGATCTCTCTCTCTCTCTCTCTTTTTGAGCCAATATTGATTATACTGGTTTAAATACTATTTGAAATTTGAATGTTTCAGGCCTCTGGTTGTTTTCAAGCAAGGTTTTCGAACTCGTCAATACTGGTAAATGAATTCAACTACTATCTATACATATGCTATGAATTGTGTCAACTAGTGCCGGCTAAACCACTAGGATCAATGGAATACAATACTGAAGGTTTTGAGCAGTTTAAACTTCATTACTGACAATGTAACACACAAAGTTAGAGCCATCTTTATGTTCCAAAATTAAGAGGAGTTACAAGCTAAGTTTGATTATTGATCCTTGCTGACACATTAGCATAATGTTAAACAGAATTTGTCTTTCGGATGCTACAAAGCAATGATCAATCTTTAATAGATTATTTTCTTAGCAACTTAGATTTTCGAGAACCTATATTGAAGTTAGAATGGTCTTTACGCTTTTTTATTGCTTAAAAGTTAAAACAGTTTCTAACGTTTTTAAATTAGTCCTTAAATTTTTTATTTTCAATAATACCCTCATTCTTCTCTTATAATTAGGACTATTTTGAAAAAAAAAAGGTTAAAGATTCTCTTGATTGTAAATTCAAACGTTAGTGACTAAAATAATACCGATTTACTCTTTAACTTTTAAAATTAATATCTTTGCTTAGAACCTTACATAGACACTCCAATTATTCAACTAATTAGTTCATGTGTTTTCTTATGCAGTCTGGTGGAATGTTCGGACATTTGTAATTTGATAGGTGATGCTGATGATGGACCTTAAATTTCTATACTTTCTATATTATTCAAATTAATTTTCTTAAAGAAAACAGGCTGACCTCTAAAAATAGTTGAGTTTCTTAATCGTCGTAATTATATTTACCTATTCATGTTAATGTATGAAAGAATAGTTATCAAAAGCTGGTATCTCTATAAGGACATCATGCCACCTTTTGTTTTTGGGGTGAGGGAGAAGAATAAAGAAAAAAAAAATTGGTACCTTTCAAATTCGTTGGCCAGTGTAGAGGTGTGTGTATAAACTCATCTGAGTTTGGTCTAAAACTCTAAATATTTTCCCTCCTTGTTCTGTTATTGTTAGGGTAATTCTGACTTTTTTTCGTTGTAATTAAGTAATTATTGTTTGTTGACTCCTTTTTAATTGTAAAATTAGTATTTTCCTATTTGGCTTACTTAAAATATCACTAGTGTCTTTATGTGAGGATGTTTCTTTTATCTCATTTGAGTAACAAATAACAATTAGGAGGTAGGAGGTTTTCATTACAACTTCATATTCTAAATTCGGTCTAATAATTTGTTATGTTTAGAATTTTTTTTTTTTTTGCAAATGAGTTTTTGTAGCAAACTGCATTGAGATTTGTTTTGATAGTTTTTTTAATAATGAAAATATATAGTCTTTATTTGGATCCTTAATTTTAAAATGACTATTCACACAAAAATATTTTTATGTAAAGATGATAGTTAAAGTATTAACACATATTATATTTAGTTAAATATAATAAATTATTTATTAATTTTTTTTGTTATTATTTTGATATGAAGACATCTTTATGGGAATAATTATTTAATTTTAATAATCAAATATCCTAATTTATGCTAACGATAACCCCATTGATGGTCTCAGAGTTAGAAGATTTCGAATTGGATTAAGAATTTAAGATTGAAGGGATATAACGTAGATAAGTAAATTACTATATATATTTAAGAATTTACTATCAATTGCAACTCCAACAAAATTACTCTTGTCAGAGAGAACTATTGTGGTTAAGAATTTATTTTCAATTTCAAATATCCAATGAGATTGTTCTTGTTACAAACTACAAAGGATGTAGTTACAAATATTCTAATAATACTCTGGACAACTGAGACTCTAGGATACTATATATAGTTAATATTTAAATTGGTCTTTGAAATTATATTTATATTTTAATCTAATCATCAAAATTTTGATTTACTTAAT
This sequence comes from Arachis hypogaea, assembly GCF_003086295.3. Classification (NCBI taxonomy): domain Eukaryota; kingdom Viridiplantae; phylum Streptophyta; class Magnoliopsida; order Fabales; family Fabaceae; genus Arachis; species Arachis hypogaea. The sequence continues at coordinate 46,461,035 of NC_092043.1, forward strand.
TTGGTTCTCTAATATTTGTGATTTATATTAGTCTTTTACATTATTTTTATTACAGAACTGTTATTGATGTGCTGATAGTAATCTCGTTAAATTTCTTAGCAGCTATCTGAAATGATAATTGAATTAAAGCTTTTTTTACTTCAATTTGCTTCTTACGAAATATTTAAAATCCTAATCCCATTTCATTTAAAGATTTTAAAGGCTTTTTTAAGAGTAAATTAAGAGGAAAAATTTAAATTATCACATCAAATAACTGTTACAGAATTTAGTGTGATAGCTGTCAATCTTTATAATTATGAATTATCTATGACAAAAATAAGATCGAATATTAAGTTGTTGAGACCAAATTTGATAGCGAAACTCTAAAATCTATTAAGGCACGAGTTTAATTTTAAAAATTAATTTAAATATTAATTCATAATTTATAAGAGTATGTTTGGGTATTTTCTTTTTTTTATTCGAAAAAAATCTATCTTGTAATCAACTAAAATATTTGAAATAATAATTAAAAATTTATTATTATTATTATTATTATTATTATTATTATTATTATTATTATTATTATTATTTTATTACATTAACCATGTAAAATAATTTTTATTATTAGAATATACAATTATAATATTTTCATAATGTCGACTATTAGTATAATGACTAATTAATTACAATCAATTTTCAAGTAATGATAATTTACATGGTCTTTTTTTTTCTCTCACTAATAATGAACATTGCTGGAATATATGATGTATCTTATAAAAAAAATAGTAAGACGTCTCAAGTTTTAACCTCTCGAAACTCGAATGTTAAGGACCTTATAATAACAATTAACAAGCCAAATCTACAAAAATAAACAAAGAAAAGATAGCGGAATGAATGATATTCAACTGAAAAAGAGAGAGGAAACAAAACAAAGCAGAAGAGAATAGAACAACTCTAAATAAAACAGGGTAGTACAAATATATGAAGGGAGAAGGGGTTCGTAATTTGTACTACATGTACTACAATGAACAACCCCCACACACATCCAACAAAGTACTATACTATGGGAAAATTGCAATATTAAACATTTGAGTATGCTCATAATTCATTTTAAATTACCATAAAAACCTCTTAAAAATTAGTAATTTATTAATTTTTAGTATTTTTATTTTTAATAAATAAATTTTATTAATTTATATGTACAAATTTTAAAAAATATTTATAAATTCTAATAAATATAAATATAAATTATTATTGATTAATTACTGATAAAAATAATAATATTTACTGATTATATAATATTGTTTTAAATTATATTCAAAAGTCGAAACAGATCTTTTTCTTCAGTGGGATATTTCAAACGTATCTTTATTACGAGACGAATGTTTATAATTAATAATAACTACGTATATACACATGTTAAAACAATTATTTGATCAATTTTTGGATTTTCACATAGAGAAGCAACTCTCTTTGTTGTTGCTTCTTAGTTTAGTTTTGTCCACCAAGAGCGGTGGCGCCGTCTTTGATTGGGAACCAACAGCCTCGTACCTCCGCCGTGCCGCTGGCCTCGGAAGATTTTCCGGCACAATGGTTTCCAGCGAGCTGCCGTGCCAAGGCGGGCATGCCCTTTTTTCACTCCATTTGCTGCCGCTGCCCAGCGAAGAAACTAAGGATGAGTTATTTGATGTCACACTACTACTCTTCATGATCTCCTCAGCAAAAGCTTTTTCATGACCCAATGAAGAATTATTGATGATCAATTCCAACCCTATTATTGTCACTCCCACCATAACATGTCTCTTCCAATTTCCTTCAATTTTCACCCTTTATATTATATTACAAGAAGGAAATTATATTATTATATATTTGTATATATGAATTGAAGTGTATAGTATAGATATGAATATATTAATTAAAAACTTACAATGAAACTTGAGGTGGCTTTATGGGGATTAGAGAGGCATTTGGAGCTTGGTTTGAAGTTGGAATGGGAAGGTTGAGGAAACAACTCGTTCTCATATTTTATGAATTTGAAGATTCAAGATTCAATCAATTCCTTCCTTTGATCCCTTTCTTGTTTTTTTGGGTGTTGTGTTCTATCAAGTCTCAATTAATGTAACTTAAAGAGAAAGGTGCCTATATATGTACATATATAGTATACGAGGAAGATGAAATAAATATCTTATATCTTCTTATAAATCGGTAAATAGAAAATTAAAAAAAATAAAGAAAAAAAGGTGCATGGATGTTAGTCAAATCATCACGGCAACTTTTGACGAAGGAGAAATATCTGTCGTATTTATTTTCCGAGAAAAATATTATAACAACTTATTTATTATTCATCAAATATTGAATGTAATTTTAATAAGATTCATACTGCTTTATTCAATATTAAATGATAAATTATATAAAAATAAATAAGGTGATCACTTATATAATTATATAAAAATATTTTTATATATGAATAATTAATTATGTGATGTATACACTAAAATTCAACCATTAAATAAATTAAATTTATATAAATAAATTAAATAATATATGTACATCTAATAATTAATTTAATGATTAGTTTTTAAAATACATATACTATTTTTAGAAAACAATAATTAAAACATAAATAATATTTATTTTATTAAAAAATTAATTTAATATATCAAATTATTTAAGGATACTATCGTATCTACCTATAAATGAATAAAATATATTTTTTGTCTCTAATATTTATAATTTTTTTTAAATATTTCTAACATTTAATTGTATTTAATTTGTCCGTAATATTTTTGGTTTATATCAAAATTATCTTTAAATACTAACTCCATCTAAAATGTTTGGGACAAAATTAAAAATGTTTAAAAATAATTTTAAAATAAATAAAAATTATTAAAAACAAAATTAAATAAATTAAAAATATTAAAAATAAAATTAAATATAAAAAATATTTTAAATAAAATTAAAAATCTTAAAAATAAAAAATATACTTTACTCTAAACAATTTTAACAGAAAGCGAACAGTAGGACTGCGTTTGTTTATAGAGACAGGACACTGAGATAAGGACACAAAGAGATATAAAATCGTGTTTGGCAGATGAGATATGAACAGAGACAATGTATTCAGAGACACTAAATTAGTATATTTTGTGTCCATCCTGACAGGAAAGACACAGAGAAACTAATAAAGGATACAACTTATTTTTTATTTTTTCTTTCATTATTCTTGTTAGTTTTTCATAATTATATTTTTTATTATTATATTTTTCATCTGAAATTTTTCGAATGGAAAAAATAAGAATAAATTAAATTTTCAAATTTATCGCCAAACAAAATACAAGAACACAAAATTTTGTGTCTTTATTTATCAATGCCTTGTCCTATCTTATTTTTAATATCTTAAGAGACTAGTCACTAGTGTAGTTTTTGACACATGGGTAGGAACGTTGTTGTTCTCCCAAATGCTTGCCGTGTTTGCACATTAGAAGAGGACAGAGAAGTCGCTACATAAGGAGCCTTTGATTCTAACTTGTGTACTCATCTTTCCATCAATCTTGGGTTGAGAAGTTGGACTTCTCTCTACATCCCTGATACACCAACTTCGTATATTTTGCATAACTTAATTAATTAATTTCATTTTGAAATGTTCAAATCTTAATGGATCCGATCCGTAATAAGATGCCAAGAGATTATTAGGTATTTTTTGGTTTTGGAAAAAAATGTTTTATTTCATTTAATGTGCTTTCCGTTTTAAAATTTATATAATGAAAAAGTAAACAAAACAATATATTATAAAATCCTAAATACAAAATATACTATAAATAAAAGAAGTCGTGGTTAGAATTAATATTTGGGAGTCCCTCTTTTTTATGATCTATTAGAAAAAAAAGACTATCTTTTTTTATAAGATCCTGATGTTGTTTTTGTTGCTTTTATGCCTAAAAAAATTAAATTTTTTCAAGTCCTTCAAAGCAAAAATGGAATGAAGTTGTAATATAAGTTTAATAATCTCGGAATCACTATTACAAGTAATAAAAATATCATCAACATACACTAAAATATATATAGTAGAAGTTTTAGAAAATTGTAAGAACAAAGAAGGATCTGATTTGGTATTTTAAAAGCCAAATCGAGACAAAGTAGTAGCCAATTTAGTAAACCAAGCTTGAGGGGCCTGTTTCAAACCATAAATTGACTTATGAAGTTTGCAAATCTGATTTGAAGAGCCTTGGAGAAAAGAGGGAGGTTGCTGCATGTAAACAATTTCTTGAAGTTCACCATTAAAAAATGTATTGTTGAAATCGAATTGTCGAATTAGCTAAGATTGAGAAATTGCAAGTGTTAAAATGATACGAATAGTTGCTGGCTTGATGACAGGGCTGAAAACTTGATCATAGCCAATTCCTTCTCATTGATAAAAGCCTTTAGCCACTAGTCGTGCTTTATATTTAAGAATTGTTCCATCGGGATGTCGTTTGATAGCAAAGACCCAACGGCAACCTATCACTATGTTATTTTTTGGTAGTTCAACCATTATCCAAGTTTGATTTCGATGCAGAGCAGCCAACTCCTCCTCCATGGCTTTGGTCCAATGTGGTGTTGTAAGAGTAAGTTTAGTATTGGGGGATATTTCATTGAGAAAATCAGGAGGAGTTTTCACTGTGGATTGTAAAGCTTTAGGCTTTAGGGACCAGTCTTTGAGCGTGTGATCATAGGATGAATATTGGTGGTGTTGGAATTGACAACGGACGGAGGTGGAATTTCAATATTTTTTATGGAGATAGAATTTGGGGTTGAGAAATTAGCTATTTTATCTGAGGAGGAGGTTGAAGGGCCAGTGCTAAGAATTGGTGTGGTAGATGCGTGAGTGATAAGTGAAGGAGAAACTAAATTAGGTGTAAAATCGGTAGTGGTAATCAATATAGGAACCGGCAATATAGAAGTGACGGTAGGATTTCTGGCTAGCATGTTGTACTGTTCTGAAAACATAGAACTATATGAAAAAATTTTCATCAAAAAGCACATGACGAGTAATAAATACTTTACCTTGAGAGTTCATACACTTGTAGCCCTTGTGATGTGGGGCATATCCCATAAAGACACACAAATCATATTTAAATTTAAATTTAGTAGAGTTATAAGGTGTAAGTAGAGGATAGCATCCACATCCAAATACTTTAAAAAAAACTGTAATTTGGCACCTGTTTATGTAAAAGTTCAAATGGTGATTTATTTGATGTCACGGTGGAAGGTAATATATTTATAATGAATGCAGCAGCTAAAAATGCATTATCCCAATGTTTAAGAGGCATGGATGCAGTAGCTAATAATGAAAGGCCTACTTCGACTAAATGTTTATGTTTTCTTTTAACTCTACCATTTTGTTGATGAGTATAGGGACATGAAAATCGATGTATGATGCCATTTATTGCTAAAAGGATTTAAAGGAATGAGACATATACTCTTGACCATGATCAGATTGTAATTGTTTAATTTTTAAACCAATAAAATTTTTCATCTGATTTTTGTATTGCTAAAAAGCAGTGAACACTTGTGACTTTGAGGATATTAAGTAGATGCAAAGATATCTTGTGCATGCATCTAGAAATGAAACATAATATGAGAAATTATTGATGAGGGTCCCCAAACATCAGTGTAGACCATTTCTAATGGATGATTAAATTGAAAATTGACAGTGTTAAAAGGCAGTGAGTGCATTTTGGACATACAACAAGACTTGCATAGAGATGAATGATTAATATCATTTTTATTCATACGAATCGAAGAAAGATATAATTTTAGGGGCACAATGACCCATGGCAGTTAAAGAATCAGCAATTTTCCTAATTTTCTTGAGATACTCACTAGCTGAACTTCTTCCTTTCTTGATGCTTTTCAATTTTGTCCTCAATTGCTTGATTTTGATTTTCGAAAATTTTGTAAAGTGCTCTTGAATTCTTTCCCACATCTGATAAGTAAATTTGCAACCAATCATTTTTGTTTTGAAATATTCATCCATGGATTGAAGAAGCCATGTAGTGAGAAGATTATCACGTTGTTTTCACTGCTTGTAGCTCTTTAAAACTGTGTTGGATGCACGATTTGCTTCAGAATCAAACATGGAGGGGATCAATTCTTTTTGGAGGTGATCTTCAAGATCATTGGCTCCTATTGTGAATAAAGCAAGTTGTTCCCAAATAAAAAAGATTGCTTCATCAAGCTTGTCACTGATCGGCATGAACTTCTGAGAATTATTTGTGAGAAGAGGAAGATTGTTAGTCATAGTTAGGGTTTTGGAAGATGTGATTTCTGGTGAATTTACTTCTGGATCGGAGTTTTGCTCTGATACCATGTTAGGTACCAGAGATCAAGAGTAAAGAAGATGAAGATTGAAGATGAACGTCGCAGAGGAGATTTTACAATTAACATTGAAATTGGTATTGTGTGTATTATCATTCAATGGAATAGAAGAAGTTTTATATTATACATGAAATGGACCACATAAATCCTATATATAGAACTCAATCCTTCCTGGTCCAATAACTAATTGATAACAGAATTGATAGCTAAAATAGAGTCTTAACACAATAAATCTTGATTTTCTTGCTTAGTCAAGTTATCTCAGTAACATTATTGTTTCTACACTTACAGAGACAAACAGAGTGAAATAAATTGATTTGTCCCGAAATTTTTGCACTCACAAAAATAGTAAAAAGAATGTGGTATGTAGGGTCTTTCAATACACATTTAATTCGATGCCAAATTAAAAAATTTGCTATCACATTCATGAGCATTCAAATTTTTGGAAATGCCTAGGTGTTGTGCTAAATGTCAAATTTTAAATTTTAATATGTCAGATTTTAAATTTAAAATGTGGTATGCAAGATCATTCAATACATATTTAATTCGATGTCAAATTTAGAAATTTGCTATCACATTCATGAACATTCAGTATTTGAAAATATATAGACATTACGCTAAATGGCAAATTTAAATTTTAATCAGATTTTAAATTTAAAAATTTAGAAACCTGCAAGAAAAAAAAAACGATTATAGAAATTATAGGATACTATAAGCTTACTCTATTAGCTGCTAAAATCGCTTCATTTTAAAGAATGAAGTAGTCACCACAACTGATATAGTCTCTAAATCTAACAAGTTCGTGTAAGAACTCCATAGTACTATGTCTTGTTAAGCTTCCTTGAATTTTTTTCTTTTTTTTCATTAAAGATATGTCAAATTTTGTCACCATTTAGTGACACTTTGATCGTTTCTTATGTTGTCATAATTTAAAAAACACTTGTTATTCTTTGCCAAATAATGAATAACTTTTCATCTTTAAAAAAATTATTAGTTAACAATGCTATTAATAATAAAAAATATAACAATAATATAAACATATCTTACTCTGCTATAAAATATAAAATAAGCTTTAGCAACTTTAGTCTAATCAATTTTTTTATGTTATAGATTTGACTTAATAATAATAATAATAATAATAATAATAATAATAATTTGTACTGACGAATAATATAATTGTCAGCTAATAATAACAAAATAACAATAATACTATTAATGAATAGTATAATTTATGAACATTGCGACTTCTTTTTTTAACTTTAATCTCAAATATAAATTTAACTCACATCTATAAAAAAAAATTATTCCATTATAAAATATAAAATTACTTTAATATCTTTATTTTGATGAGTTTGACTAACTCATAAATTTGATTTATTGAATCTGCATTCATGCATGAGATAGTTTGAACTCAATGATAGTACAAGAAATTAGATCCATATATTAGAGAATAAAACTTGATAAATAAAGACCAATTCAACATGTTGGCTCATAAGTTGACTTAATATATATATATATATATATATATATATATATATATATATATATTACTTATTTGAACTAATATATGCTATTTTTATCATATTTGAGTCATTTTATAAGTTTAAACCAATTTGTAAATTTTTTTATAAGCAAAATTTAAAAATAACAAGGGATGTTTTTAGGATTTTTCACGAAAACATGAATTAACTATCAAGATCAATCAATTTATTATATAAAAGAACACTCTTCACTCATAAATAAAGAGATTCTATTTTTTTATTAATTAACTCTTTAGAAAAAACTATTACAATTTTATTATTATACAAACACATGTTATATTTATCACAACTACTTTTAAAAACATACAAATTTTTAATATAATTAGTAAAATCACATTTTTCTTCATTCTTATCCTAACTACAGTGCTACATTTTTTTCATATGATATGAGCAGATTTTGAGTTATAAATACTCTTTTTAAGATTTTTTTTGCTTTATCTTTTTTTATTAATTTCACAATTATTTTACCATAAACATACAAACAAAACGAATGAGTGAATACAAACTCTTCGAAGCATCCTTTAGTCTTTTACATATTGCATTTTATCTATTACTATTGATAGCATTTCAAATTTAGGGCGTCGGATAAGAATAGACAAACATATATATTACCCTTAGATTAATTCCATTAGATAGGGCGACGACATTTACAACATATACAAAATATTATCTTTTAAATTTTCAATGGAAAAGTATTGACTATTAAGAGTCAATCTGCTGCCAATTTTTGACAACTCAATTAATAATTAATAATTTTAAATTATTTTAATAAATTTGAATTTTAAAAAATGACATTAATGAGAAATAATCGTCCACAAGGTTACTGTAATCAGCGTCCGTCTTTCTCTTAGATCTACGATCGCAATCTACCTTTCTTCAGGTGCTGTCGTCATTGTGGTACTTGCATCGTCACCGTATCATCGAAGACACTTCCATTAGCAGACACATCCAATACAAAAAAAACACCTTCATAACCGCAAAAGACACAAATATATCCAAAAAAGACATAGTCGTCAGAAAACACGACAATAGAGGAGAAAGAACTTGCACAACGCGTCTTTGAGAAGGTGTTGGTTGTGGCTATGCCGACATATTAGTGCGCGGCACAGCAACGGACCACTTTAAATGGTTTACGGGGTGAGAAATGTTGTCTTCAACAGAGAGAAGTCACGATCGATGGCTTCGTCATCTTCTTTGCATGGTGACTCGGGTTGTTGTCGTCAGCGTCTTGTAGCGGATGGATGATCAGGGTCGAGGCTACCGATGCAGTTGTGCGAAGGTTGACGGCACGCAGCCGCATAGGGCTCTCTTCGTTGATGGTTCTAGTTGTCTTCTCCGACGACTTGTCGTGGGGGAATACTCGTCGGAACCAGTAGGAGGCAATGAGGATAGCTATATAAGATTTGTAGGCATTGTGAGTAAGATGAGATAGGAGACGGAGAGAGGAGGGAAGGGGGCAACAGCTTAGATTAGGATTAAATTGAGATGATTTTTTTATGTTAATAGGTTTTGGGTCCAGTCCAATAAGAATTGGTAGAAGTTGATAAATTTTATATTGGTTAGAGATTGATTCTCAATACAATTAAATGTATGTTTATTCCTGTTAAATAGATTCAATTATTATCATTAATTAACTTTTTAAAAAGAGCTATAACTATTTTCATGAATGTATCTTCAACCCCAATCAATCATTGATTAAAAAAAGTTCATCACCAATCTTTTACTCACTCAGTTTAATTAACACATTTCAACCAAGGACGTATTTATTCATTAGAATGATTTTTCATTATTACCTGCTCAACTATAAGTTTCAACAAATATATTGTGTTAAAAAAAATGCAAGATTATTTTTTTTTTTTATCCATAGCTAAATTTATTCTAATAGTTTATAGTTGATCTCTTAACATGTCTTTTCATTGATTTTTTATGTGGCTCACAGTCAATTTCAGGTTTCTGAAAAAGGAGCACTTTCATCTGATGCTGAGGAGGAGCATGTGATAAGAATATCTTCGTATCAGAGCCGCCGGTGAAAAGAAGATCCAACAACCAAGATTGCTTTTTTATTTGATTAAAGCTCACCCGAATACAGTCGTCACTCTTTGTTCTTACCCACAATTTGATCGTCCATCCAAACCTAAGCTTCTCCTCCTTCAATCTGAGAACACCGATGCGAAGAAGATCACAAATCTCAGGGGGCGGGTGGGCAGGAGTGAGGAATAGTCTTGATCCAGGTCCTGACAGTTGCGTTCGTGGGGGTTCCTGATGGCGTGCTCGGCATGCTAGGAAAAATTGCTCCTAGCGCCAGTTTTCATTATGGTGGTAAAGAAGAAGAGATTCCATCTGCAAAAAATTGAATAACAAGAAGAAAAAAAAAAGACTCATTTTTAAAAACATTAAATATTATGTAGTATTTTAATAAAATTAAACATATAATACGCATTTAAATCTACACTGTTAGATCTAATAATAAAATGATCTAACCGCTCAAATTAAAAATAACATTGAAGAACTAACGTTAGTCCCAAATATCATTGGGACCAACAAATCAGCCACTTATCTCTTCCATCTCTCAAAAGACCACCAATTTAACGTGGTTAGAATGGTAAGTACTTGAAAGTCTCGTAATCTCTCTCTTACGCTTTAGCTTTAATTGTATGGAAAAAATGATAGCTCTGAAAGAAAACCCCACCTTCCGAGTTGAGACAAACTTTGCTTGCCAAAAAAATAAGGAGGCTTAGGTTTTAGACCTGAACAGGTGATGAACAATACTAATATGATGAGGTTGACTTTCATAATAAAAAAGCGCTGAGTAGGGTGAAGGTCTTGCCAAGTAAATATGATTATAGGCATGATATTATAACCGCATTGCAGATAAATATTATTTGTTATTATTATTTAATCAGTATAAATATTAAATTAATTTTAACAAATAAATTTTATTAATTCATATTACGAATTTTAAAAAATATGAGTATAAATTATATTTGTTTATGTGTATAAATTTTAATAAATATAAATATAAATTATATATTTTTTATATATAAAATTTTTATAAATATAAATTATTATTAATCAAGAATTGATAAAAATAATAATATTTATTAATTATATAGGATTGCTTTTAAATTATATTCGAAACAGATTTTAGGGGCACAATGACCCATGGCAGTTAAAGAATCAGCAATTTTTCTAATTTTCTTGAGATACTCACTAGCTGAACTTCCTCCTTTCTTGATGCTTTTCAATTCTGTCCTCAATTGCTTGATTTTGATTTTCGAAAATTTTGCAAAGTGCTCTTGAATTCTTTCCCACATCTGATAAGCAAATTTGCAACCAATCATTTTTGTTTTAAAAGATTCATCCATGGATTGAAAAAGCCACGTAGTGAGAAGATTATCACGTTGTTTCCATTGCTTGTAGCTCTTTGAAACTGTGTTGGATGCACGATTTGCTTCAGAATCAAACATGGAGGGGACCAATTCTTTCTGGAGGTGATCTTCAAGATCATTGGCTCCTATTGTGAATAAAGCAAGTTGTTCCCAAGTAAAAAAGCTTGCTTCATCAAGCTTGTCACCGATCGGCATGAACTTCTGAGAATTATTTGTGAGAAGAGGAAGATTGTTAGTCATAGTTAGGGTTTTGGAAGATGTGATTTCTGGTGAATTTACTTCTGAATCGAACTCTTGCTCTGATACCATGTTAGGTACCAGAGATCAAGAGTGAAGAAGATGCAGATTGAAGATGAACGTCGCAAAGGAGATTTTGCAATTAACAATAAAATTGGTATTGTGTGTATTATCATTCAATGGAATAGAAGAAGTTTTATATTATACATGAAATGGGCCACATAAACCCTATATATAGAACTCAATCCTTCCTGGCCAATAACTAATTGATAACAGAATTGATAGCTAAAACAGAGTTTTAACACAATAAATCTTGATTTTTTTGCTTAGTCAAGTTATCTCAGTAAAACTATTGTTTCTACACTTAATAGAGACAGACGGAGTGAAATAAATTGATTTGTCCCAAAATTTTTGCACTCACCAAAAATAGGAAAAGGAATCTGGTATGTAGGGCCTTTCAATACACATTTAATTCGATGCCAAATTTAAAAACTTGCTATCACATTCATGAACATTCAAATTTTTGGAAATGTAAGACTCCTAAATTTTTAAAAATTATTAATAAATTATTTATGATATATTATATTTATTTAAGATTATATTTTTAGAGATTTTTATATAAAAGTTGAGTAAACCCTTATTTATTATTTAGAGTTCTTATAATTGAAAAATAATGAATAGTTTATATGCCTTAATTTTAATATATAGATTTTTAACCTTATTTTATAAATAAAAGAGAATTAATTTACTTCTCTCTAATTTTTACTAAATTAGTATTTAACTGAAAATTATTTAAAAATTATTAATTAGAAGACATTTTTAAAGATGGATATTTTATATTTAATTTGATTTCTATTATTATCCTACTTTTTATTTAAATCATAAATAGCTTGTTTTATAAAACTTTATTCAACCGTAAGGAAATTATTTGAATGCTTTAATGCCGCTGCTTTGGAAATATAAACAAGACATAGCACTTTATTTTATTTAATAATTGTTATGATAACTAGATTTAGCAATTCTGGTTCTGATTTTAACTAAGAAAAGATTGGGAGTTAATTATCACTCACTTCTTCCCTTTTCCTTTTCACGCTAAACAAAACCCTAACCCCTTCTAAGCTTACCCTCCACCGCCACACTCTTTTTCCCAATACCCAGCAATACCCAAGTACCCAACGTAACTCCAAAAAAAAAAAAAAAAGAACCAAAAGAAAGAAGAAGAAAAGGGGAGGGCTGACCACATCACCAGCGCAGGAGAGAACCGAGGGGAGAGAGAGAGTGAGGCGTCTGAGAGAGAGAGAGTCAGAGGGAGCTGCTACGCCGTTGCGAGGGAGAGGAGGCGCCGCTGCTGTTATTGCCTCGCCGTCGCCGATTGATGGAGGGGGAAAACACGTGACTGAGGGAAGCACCCAGGAGATGCGAGGAAGAGGAGCCGCCGCGCTTTGCCGCAACCAGCACCATCGTTTCCTGCGCCGCTGCTGAGTCAAGACGTCGCCACCGAAGCCTATCGCCGCCATTCGCGCCTCTATCGCCGTCCGAGAAGCTTCCATGGTCGTTGCCGTCGAGCTCACAAGTGAGAGAAAGAGAGTTGCATGTGAGAGAGAAAGGTGTTGCGCCGCCGTTCTTTACTGTGCAGCCACCGCCACACCTTGTCATCGCTAGAGCTGCCACCGCCGCATGCCACCGCCGCTTCTCACCGCCAAGGGAAAACCTTGCCTACGCTGCTGCCTTCCAGGCTAGATTCACCGGTAACCCTGCCTCTTGCTTTCTTGAAACATGTTCCACTTCTATTCTGTTCCACTGTTTTGATTATTGTTGGTGTCTCTGCTGCCTTAATTACTCAGATTAATGCTCTCTGCTGCCTTAAACACTCAGATTAATGCTACTGCCGCCAGAACGGGTTTCCTGGTCTAATTTCTGCTTCTTGTGGCTCCACCGTTCTGTTTCTCTGTAGCTGCAGTTAGTCTTCCATCTAAAACCCTTATAATTATTGATGTCATATGCTTGTTTTGATTCAATTTTTGATATATGTCCTTGTCTTCGGTTTCTTGAAACTATTTCAGTCACTGTCATTGCAATTCATATTGACACGGTTGTTATAAGAGGTGTCGGGCTGTTGTTATTTCCATGGGGGTTATTGTTGTCACTGTCGCCATGAATTGAAAGAAAAGGGAATTACCACGATAAATTACGCGAACTCAGCTAGTTGAGGTAGGGATGTCTTTCTTAAATTTGTTTTCCTTTTCAGAGTTGTGATAAATCGATATTAATGCGTGAAATACATTTCTGTGATTTCGTAAGTCTTATGAATTGGATTGAGCTGTTTTGAATGAACGAGATTATTAATTTGATTGACAGATTGATCGATTGAGAAAATTGGGTGTTTTGATTAGTTGAATGATATTGTTAAAGTGGTTTTTCTTGAATTATCGGATGAGATTTATTATTGGCATTTAGTTTAACTTTAGAAAAGGTTTGATTTTAGAAAAGATTGAATATTGAAATCTGATTTGATGCCGGAATCTGATTTTAAAAACAAATTTGGAAAGGACCTGATATTTGAAAATGGCTTGTTTACTGAGAATAATTTACTATTTTGAAAAAGGTGCGAACAAGGTTTGAGGAATGGTTTGGTTTGAAACTGTTTGAGAAAACCGAGAGTTCTTAATCATTGATTGGATTTTGGATTTTACAGTTTTCTTGGATTTCAGTATGGTTGTGAAAATGGTTATTAGAAATGATTTGAATGATTAACAGGCACTTGGTTTGGTTTGGTTGGGACCCGGAAAGGGTGGCAGTGTCCGAGTTTTAGAGGAGATGCTGCCGAAATTTTATAAAAATAGAAGTTTTATTTGAATTAGTTATTTTAAAAAGGTTTAATTTTAAGCATTATATAGTTTAAGATTACTTTATTTATCAAAGGAAAAGTTATGTTTGAATTGGGAATTGTTAGTGAACGGAATGGAAAGAAGGACGATGAGGATTTTCTTTGAAATATGATTTTGAATGAAATCCGATAAAATTGGAAATGAGGTATGATTGATGAATGATAATGATGTTGAGAATGACTTAGACATTGATGAATGTTGAATGAATTATTTATATGGCTTATGAAATTGAAATATCTGAGACACGAGTTTCCCTGGATAAAGTGCTGTGGCTTGCCACCATGTGTACCAGGTAGAAAATTCGATACTCTGTTGACCCTACGACGTAAGTGTGACCGGGCACTATATAAATTCCCGGGAATGTTACCCCCATTGAGCAATATTGGTTATTTGAGAAAAAGCTATGCATAGACTCTTGGGGATGCACGTCGGGGGACAGTCTAAGGACAATTCAGACTTGTCGGGTTGGCTGGATAACCGACAGATGAGCCTCATCAGCCATAGGACAGGCATGCATCATATGCATTTGTATGCTTTGCTTGAGTTTGAACTTGTTTTGGTTTGCCTAATTGCTAAACTGTTCTTAACTGTTACTTGAACTATTTGCTGTAATTGCTACCTACTTGTGTTTTCCTTGTCTGTTTTGCCTGTGTTTGTTCTGCCGTGCTACATTTGAGAATGAACTTTGGTGCTGAATTATTGATTGTGCTGTTTGATTGTGTGTTTGGTTTTTGATTGAGATTCTCTTATAGGAAAGGAAAGGTTTCGGATTTCTAAAAGATTAAAAGTTATTTCTTTGAAAAGGTTCTGAACGATTATTCATTGGTTTTTAAAAGATTCATAAGGCAATGATAATCACTGAGCTTAAAAACAGCTTTCTTAT
The DNA here is from genome assembly GCF_003086295.3 of Arachis hypogaea. Classification (NCBI taxonomy): domain Eukaryota; kingdom Viridiplantae; phylum Streptophyta; class Magnoliopsida; order Fabales; family Fabaceae; genus Arachis; species Arachis hypogaea. The sequence goes on from NC_092043.1 coordinate 46,476,306, forward strand.
TGAATATCTTCTTATGACAACTTTGAAACTCCGTGGTGAGACCGTGTGGTTAGGTTCTCACCCCCCTACAGGTTTACCTTTTCAGGAACCGGGTGAAGAAGCATTAAGAAGAGTTATACTGCGTTTGGTTTATATGCTGTTGTATTGATTAGATTATTTTTCTTCCCTCGTCTTTGTTATTACAAGTTTGTAAGAGGGATAGGAATTGTATGTTTTATATGTATAATATATTGAACTATTATGTAAGGAGTCTTGTATATGAATGTATGCCTGTTTTGTATTTTTCTTAAGATAAAGTATTTATTTATGGTTTTCAAAGAAATCAACGATATAGTGTCGAATCACAGGCTCCTATTTTATTATTTAGTATGTAAAGTGGTCGTAATACTTCTTGCTATTAGAGTAGCGCAGCCGGAAGCGTGACTTCTGATAGAGAGGGTGTTACAGGAAATACCTAGGCGTTGTACTAAATGTCAAATTTTAAATTTTAATATGTCAGATTTTAAATTTAAAATGTGGTATGCAAGATCATTATTCAATACATATTTAATTCGATGTCAAATTTAGAAATTTGCTATCACATTCATGAACATTCAGTATTTGAAAATACCTGGACATTACGCTAAATGGCAAATTTAAATTTTAATCAGATTTTAAATGTAAAAATTTAGAAACCTGCAAGAAAAAAAAACGATGGAAATTGCATGATACTATAAGCTTACTTTATTAGCTATTAAAACTGCTTCATTTTAAAGAAGGAAGTAGTCACCACAACTATTATAGTCTCTGAATCTAACAAGTTCGTGTAAGAACTCCATAGTACTATGTCTTATTAAGCTTCCTTAAATTTTTTTTTCTCTTCATTAAAGATATGTCAAATTTTGTCACCATTTAGTGACACTTTGATCGTTTCTTATGTTGTCATAATTTAAAAAACACTTGTTATTCTTTGCCAAATAATGAATAACTTTTTTATCTTTAAAAAAAATTATTAGTTAACAATGCTATTAATAATAAAAAAATATAACAATAATATAAACATATCTTACTCTGCTATAAAAATATAAAATATGCTTTAGCAACTTTGGTCTAATCAATTTTTTTTATATTATAGATTTGACTTAATAATAATAATAATAATAATTTGTACTGACGAATAATATAATTGTCAGCTAATAATAACAAAATAACAATAATACTATTAATGAATAGTATAATTTATGAACATTGCGACTTTTTTTTTACTTTAATCTCAAATATAAATTTAACTCACATCTATAATAAAAAAATTATTCTATTATAAAATATAAAATTACTTTTAACATCTTTATTTTGATGAGTTTGACTAACTCATAAATTTAATTTATTGAATCTGCATTCATGCATGAGATAGTTTGAACTCAATGATAGTTCAAGAAATTAGATCCATATATTAGAGAATAAAACTTAATGAATATAGACCAATTCAACATGTTGGCTCATAAGTTGATTTATATATATATTATTTATTTGAGCTAATATATGTTATTTTCATTATATTTGAGTCATTTTGTAAGTTTAAACCAATTTATAAATTTTTTTATAAGCAAAATTTAAAAATAACAAGGAATGTTTTTAGGACTTTTCACGAAAACATGCATGAATTAACTATTAAGATCAATCAATTTAGTATATAAAAAAAACACTCTTCACTCATAAATAAAGAGATTCTATTTTCTCATTAATTAACTCTTTAAAAAGAATTATAATAATTTTATTATTATATAAACACATGTTATATTTATCACAATTACTTTCAAAAACATACAAATTTTCAATATAATTTAGTAAAATCACATTTTTCTTCATTCTTATCCTAACTACAGGGCTACATTTTTTTCATATGATATGAGCAGATTTTGAGTTATAAATACTCTAAAGATTTTTTTTGCTTTATTTTTTTTATTAATTTCACAATTATTTTACCATAAGCATACAAACAAAACGAATGAGTGAATACAAACTCTTCGAAGCATCCTTTAGTGTTTTACATATTGCATTTTATCTATTACTATTGATAGCATTTCAATTTAGGGCGTCGGATAAGAATAGACAAACATATATATTACCCTTAGATTAATTCCATTAGATAGGGCGACGACATTTACAACATATACAAAATATTATCTTTTAAATTCTCAATGGAAAAGTATTGAGTATTAAGAGTCAATGTGTTGCCAATTTTTGACAACTCAATTAATAATTAATAATTTTAAATTATTTTAATAAATTTAAATTTTAAAAAATGACATTAATAAGAAATTTGAATAATAAAGATTGTGTTGAGTAACCATCCATAAGGTCACTGTGATTAGCGTCCATCTTCCTTCTAGACCTACGATCGCAACTTATCTCTCTTCAGGTGCTGTCGTTATTGTGGTACTTGCGTCATCACCGTATCACCAAAAACACCTTCATTAATAGACACATCCAATACAAAAAAGACATCTCCATAACCGCAAAAGACACAAATGCATCTAAAAAAGACACCTCCAAAAAAGACATAGTCGTCAGAAGACACGACAATAGTGAGGAAAGAACCTGCACAACGCGTCTTGGAGAAGGTGCTAGTTGCGACTATGCCGATATATTGGTGCGCGGCGCAGTGATGGACCACTTTAAATGGTTCACGGGGTGGCTAATGTTGTCTTCAACAGAGAGGAGTCACGATTGATGGCTTCGTTATCTTCCTTGCATGGTGACTCGGGTTGTCGCCAGCGTCTTGTAGCGGATGGATGATCAGGGTCGAGGCTACCAGTGCGGTTGTGCAAAGGTTGACAGCACGCAGACAGTGATGGATCCAGAAAATTTCGATAGTGGGGGCAGTATATATATAATATAATAATATTTTTTATAAAAAAATTATATGTACATAAAAAATTAGCTATCAAATTATTTATTATGTATTTATGTATAAATACATATGTTATTTAACTCATTTTTAATATATATTTTATATTTTAATGTATATTCTTAGAAATAGTTATTTTTTATGGACAAGTAGCATACCTATATTATTATTATTATTATTATTATTATCATTATTATTATAAAATATGATTAATCTTCAAAATTTTTAATTATCAAATTAAAATACTAAAATACTAATTTAAATAATAATATATAATTTAAAATTCTATTTTTTTAAGTTTCATATTTTAGAAAGATTGAATAATCTTTTTTTTAACAATACAATTGAAATATCTTTTTTCTACATATATCACTAAATGGTCATTTAAAAATTTACATTCCATACAATTAGGTCTTAATGATATTCATAGTTTAGAAAGTTCTTTCAATTAATGCAGTTGTCATAAAAAAAAAACTAAAATCTAACTTTAAAAGAAAAAATATTAATGGATAAATAATATTCTTTCAAGTTGATTTCTAAAACAGAATACTAATCTTATTTAAATTTGAGATTTGATCATTATAACATATATAATATGAAATTCTTAAATTGAATATCAAGTTTCAAAAGTTGAGTAAAATATTATTATGGGATCAAAATCAATAATATAATGAAGATAAATAAATATTATTATCATATATTACTCAAAAAAATTTCAAATTGTAGTGGGGGCGCTTGCCCCCACACCCTTACACCTAGAACCGTCCCTACGCATAGGGCTCTCTTCGTTGATGGTTCTGGTTGTCTTCTCCGGCGACTTGTCGTGGGGGGACGCTCGTCGGAACCGGTAGGAGACTGTGGTGTGGCTATATAAGATTTGTAGGCATTGAGAGTAAGATGAGAGAGGAGACGGAGAGAGAGGAGGGGGGAAGAGGGGGTGCAACGCAAATTAGGATTAAGTTGAGATGATTTTTTTTTATGTTAATGAATTTTGGGCCCATTCCAAAAAGAGTTGGTAGAAGTTGGTAATTTTTATATTGGTTAGAGAGTCTGATAAGAGTTAGTAGAAATTGGTAAATTTTATATTGGTTAGAAATTGATTCTCAATACATTTATAATGTATGTTTATTCCTGTTAAATAGATTTAATTATTATCATTAATTAACTCTTTAAAAAGAGCTATAACTATTTTCATGAATGTATCTTCAACCCCAATCAATCATTGATTAAAAAAAGTTCATCACCAATCTTTTACTCACTCAGTTTAATTAACACATTTCAATCAAAGATGTATTTATTCATTAGAAAGATTTTTCATTATTTCCTGCTCAATTATAAGTTTCAACAAATATATTGCATTAAGAAAAATGTAAAATTATTTTTTTTATCCATAGCTAAATTTATTTTAGTAGTTTATAGTTGATCTCTTAACATGTCTTTTCATTGATTTTTTATGTGGCTCACCGTCAATTTCAGGTTTATGAAAAAGGAGCACTTTCATCTGATGCTGAGGAGGAGCATGTGATAAGAATATCTTTGTATCAGAGCCGCCGGTGAAAAGAAGATCCAACAACCAAGATTGCTTTTTTATTTGATTAAAGCTCACCCGAATCCAGTCGTCACTCTTTGTTCTTACCCACAATTTGATCGTCCATCCAAACCTAAGCTTCTCCTCCTTTAATCTGAGAACACCGGTGCGAAAAAGATCACAAATCTCAGGGGACGAGTGGGCAGGAGTGAGGAATAGTCTTGATCCAGGTCCTGACAGTTGCGTTCGTGGGGGTTCCTGATGGCGTGCTCGGCATGCTAGGAAAAATTGCTCCTAGCGCCAGTTTTCATTATGGTGGTAAAGAAGAAGAGATTCGATCTGTAACAAATGAAGAGTATATACCTATTTTGGTTCTCAAAGAAATTCAGACGGGACACTTTAGTCCCCAACTAAAATTAATTACTCAATTGGTTCCTAACAATTAATTCCGTCAGTCACTTAGGTCCTTTATTCTGTTAACTCTAATGGAGGACAAAATAGTCCCTGACAACTCTAACAGGGGACAAAATGATCCCTGACAACTCTAACAAGGGACAAAATGATCCCTGACCCCTTTATTCGAAAACGACACGGTTCTTCCCCAATTTTTATCATATCTTGCATAACCCTAACATTCATACTCTCCTTCTTCACCTTCACATTCTTCTTTTCCATCTTTTCTTCCTCCTCTTTAGCTCCAAGATTAAGCCATGGTGTAATTGTCACACGTGTCGCACCTACCTCAACATGTCATGGACCACACAATCTTTGTGACTGGTACATCCACCTCCTCTGCACTTCACCCACCAAAAGCATCCACTTCCACGTCTTCGATAACATCACCTCCAACCCCAACACGTCCACAACATCCTCAAGACCAAGTTCCACAACTACTCCAAGGGCACGCCTTTCTCCACTCTCTGACAAGCAATATAGATTGTTGAACATTAGAACATCATGAGAAGATTCTCCTTTGACATCATATGCAAATCCTCATTTGAAATAGACACCGAGTGCTTCATTCCTTCTTTTCCAAAGTCCAAGTTGGCAGACAGTTTCGACCTCGCATCCAAGCTATCAGTACAACGAGTAATGTCACCGTTGCCACTCATATGAAAACTGAAGTGATTCCTAAACATTGGTTCGGAGAAGAAGCTGAAGGAAGCGATCGGAGTGGTGGACAATGTGGTCATGGAGATGATAGGACAGAGGAGGAGGGAGATGGCAACGACGACGACGGGTCTTAACAAACCAAACTTGCTGTCTAAATTCAGAGGATCCATCGAAAACGATAACTAGTTGAGAGATATAGGTATTAGTTTCTGAGTATGAATTTTTTGAGAACAAGTTGAGAATTTTTTCTTGTGAACATTAAATTTATAGAGTGTGTATTGTGTAGTTTGAAGTTATAGTGTTAGACTCCTAGTGTTATGCGAGATATAATGAAAATTAGGAGAGAACAGTGTCGTTTACGAACAAAGGAGATCAGAGACCATTTTGTCTCCTGTTAGAGTTGTCAGGGACTATTTTGTCCTCTGTTGGAGTTAACGGAGTAAAGGATTTAAGTGACTGACGGAATTAATTGTTAGGGACCAATCGAGTAATTAATTTTAGTTGGGAACTAAAGTGTCAAATTTAAAATTCTTTGAAGACCAAAATTGGTATATACTCAAAAATAAATAACAAGAAGAAAAAAAAACTCATTTTTAAAAACATTAAATATTAGGTAGTATTTTAATAAAATTAAACATATAATATGTATTTAAATCTACACTGTTAGATCTAATAATAAAATGATCTAACCGCTCAAATTAAAAATAACATTGAAGAACTAAGGTTAGTCCCAAATATCATTGGGACCAACAAATCAGCCACTTATCTCTTCCATCTTTCAAAAGACCACCAATTTAACGTGGTTAGAATGGTAAGTACTTGAAAGTCTCGTAATCTCTCTCTTACAGAAAGGATAACATTAACTCAATCCGCTTTAGCTTTAATTTGTATGGAAAAAATGATAGCTCTGAAAGAAAACCCCACCTTCCGAGTTGAGACAAACTTTGCTTGCCAAAAAATAAGGAGGCTTAGGTTTTAGACCTGAACAGGTGATGAACAATACTAATATGATGAGGTTGACTTTCATAATAAAAAAGCGCTGAGTAGGGTGAAGGTCTTGCCAAGTAAATATGATTATGGGCATGATATTATAACCGCATTGCAGAGATGCTAAGTGAGGACATCATTCTATTTTTTTCCCCATCTATTAAGCTCTCTAAAACAGGAGTGGGTGCAAAATTTGGTTGGTTGGTTAGCCATTACCAATGGGTAGTTAGTTCTCTATTAAGTCCAACTTTTCTTTGATTCTAGTTGAATAAGCACATTTTCAAGGAGGATAGATCTCTAGAAGAAAATAACATTCACAAGTTTATTATCCATCTGGCTAAAAACTACTTCCTGACTTTGATAGAAGTATCACAGGTCAGAAAAACAAAGCAGGAAATTTTATGAAAATATAGATCCGTTGGTTATCTTCTAACTATTCGTAGATCAAACTATATTCTGATAGCTTTATCAATAAAGATGATAGCGCAGTGTGCAGTGAAATTTTAAGAGATTGAAGGAAGATTCCTGAATTGCTTTAGTTCAAAGTTAAGGAAGTTGATCTAAACGGTGACTTTAACAGAATTATGGGGGTATTCTTTTGGGATCCGGATTTAACCCTAAGTTTAAGCATCTTCAAAATAACATTGTAAGTTAACTCGATGGTAACAATAAAGCTTTATTCATAAAATACTATTGAGCTACATTGATTCGACAAGAGTGATGACTATTAAAGACGGTGTGGTAGACTGAACAGTTTGGATCTTTATCACGAATTCAGAAAAACTAACACTTTTGGAGATAGATTGGCGATTCATGGTCTTGGTTTGCAATTTGGATATCATAGCTTTCACAATTTATCTTCATACTTAAGCTATTGGTACAACGTTTGTTAGAGTAGTTTTAATGTAATTTTCTTTTAGTTTTTTTTTTTGTGGCACGGCTAATAATAGGTTAATAATACGTTAAAAAAAGGAAAGTTAATTTTGATTTTAAAAATTAATTTTGACTTAATTAGGTTTAATAATAATTTTGAATTTTTTTATTTTTGAATATTTTTTTTCAAACGACATTCTCTTACTGTCTTTTGGTACCATTTTCCCATTTTCTCTAACAGTCTGTCATTCAGACCTCCGTCGCTAGGCTGCCATTGTTATATTGCGACTGCGATGTTCTCATAATTGTTATCTCATTACTTATTTTTTATCAATGAAGTCAGACGTTAATTTTATTTTGTTTATGAATGATTCTTTTCATTCTAAAATAAATATTTATTTGGGTATATATTATTGATATTTCACTTAATTTGTTTGATTTTTTTTATTAAAATGTGTTTATTATTTGAATTTAGATCTTCTAAATTTTGAATTTTTACTTTAAATGATAAAATATGATCTCTTATCTTTAAATTTTTTTTTCTCATATTTTTTTTATCTCACCTATCAAATAAATAATAAAAAATTATAATTTATCTTCTAAAATAAAATTTAAAATTTAAAAAATCCAAATTTCTATTATTCACGTTGTTCGTTCCTCCATTATCTACCTAGCATTATAACCTACTTTAATAATTTTCTATGTAGTTTATAATAACTAAATAATATTTACCATTTAAATTAAATTGGAAGCAAAACTAGCATTTCTCATAAACAAAAATTGGCTTCAGCATGTGGTGCATCATCTCATGAATGGACGACGTGTTAGAATAGAACGTAGCTCCGGTTAAAATGCACGGTGCCGTTTAAAAGAAACAAAGCCCCCAAAACATCTTCCGTGACGTTACAAGAAACGACGTCGTTACGAACCTGCCACCGCACACGCAAATTTGGGAACCTTCAAAGTTAAAACCCACCTAACAACCACCACCGACCACCGCGTTCAGCTACGACGGTGAATCTCTATCTCTCTCTTTCTCCCTCCACAAATCCTATTCTTCTCTCTCTCTCTCTCTCTCTCTCTCTCTCTCTCTCTAACCATTCACATTTTGTTTTATACAACTCTTATGTGTTAATCTCGTTGCAACGAACAAAATCGCCCTAAAACAAAAAAAAAGACCTAATTTTGACACTCGTTCAAGCTACCCAATAGCGTTTTCTGATCTGGGTCGAACCCTATTTTCTATTTCTCAGCTTATATTTTATAGTTTTACTTTTGGGGGGCGAGGCTATGTGAAAATGGAGGAAATTGAAGGGTTCAATTGTGGTGAAAGTAAGAGCCCCATTGATGGTCGACCTCCGAATCCACCTTCTTCTGCTGCCTCTGCCTTTCGCCAATGCCATCACAACAAGAAACCCCTTGTTCGCCATCCTTCTCTTGTAAGTTATAATTTTAATTCTTCCTTATTTTTTTTTTGAATGAAAAAATTAATTAGGAAAGTGTATTTATTGTGCTTATGCTGTTGAACCTTAGTGCTGCTAGGTTACAGAAATGGTGTTGTTTCGTCCTTTTGTTTGTTGGTACATGAATTATTAATTTCTTTATATAAGGTGTTTTTATATATATTTAAACGTACTTTTTTTTAATAATCAAATAAAATTTTATTTATCATTTTGGGAAAACAACACTGTTAAGAGTTTTTGGCAAAGTTGTGGCTAAGGATAATTATTGTTTGTCTTCTATTAAGTTGAGGTAACATATGCATTAAAAAAAAGCTATGGAAAAGATTTCAGTTTGTTTCTCTTTAGGAATCAATTGTTTGTTTTTCTTTTGTTGAGATAGACGTTTATTTATATACATAGATGAGTGCTCAAGTGTGATAACTTGCTTGTGCTATTTAGTTTACCGTTGTGAAGTTAGTTTATTGGATGATAATTGGTAACTGGCTATTGTCAATGGTGTTTATTTCTGGAGTTCAATTCAAGTTTATTTCTACATTTAGAAGTTAGTTTTTTCTTGAATTTTTTTTAATACTCTTTAGAATTTGGATAATTGTTTTTTGGTGACAAACTTAGCAGATGATGACAAAACTTTCTGATGTATCCGCTGAACCGGAGCGTGCCACTGAAGATTGTCAGTCTGATTTCCTTCCAAAACTTCGTTCTGGAGGATGTGGTAATATGGGGTTCCGGTCAAGTATGGAAGATGTTTATGTTTGCGTTGACAACTTTATGCAAGAGAATGGACTCAAGAACCATATAGACGGACCTAGTGCTTTCTACGGGGTACTGAATACTGATCTACTCTTCCACTTATTGGAGAACAAACTATTATGTGAATGAATGGATGATTTTTGAAATAAAAGAATAAAATTAACGTTATGTCTCACTTTTATTTATCTCTTTTTATGTTCCACTTGTCTCTTGACTTAATTTTTAAAGTTTTATATAATATTAATGTACATGCTAATCTTTTCTGGTAGTATTGTTTCTTTGCCTTTGTTCTAGATCAATGTATGTAAATACATTATACACACCGTTGTTGTCCATGTAATAGCTAATGAGTAGAAGGAAATTTGTGTATGTTACCTCCTTTTCTTTTAAATATGTCTTATGACATTGTGTGTCTAATGACGGATCAGGTATTTGATGGACATGGTGGAAAGCATGCTGCTGATTTTGCTTGCCACCATTTGCCAAAGTTCATTATTCAAGATGATGATTTTCCAAGTGATATTGAGAGGATAATTGCTTCAGCATTTCTGCAAACGGACAATGCCTTCGCAGAAGCCTGCTCTCTGGATGCTACCCTTGCATCTGGCACTACGGCATTGGCTGCTCTTGTTATTGGAAGGTTAGGTTTTTGATACTAAACAATCTCAGCATACATCTGAGAAAATAAGTTTAAAAATGCATTTTATTTATTATTCTTTACCTTTTAGGTCTTCAGTTTTTTGAACATGTCCAAGTGTTTGAAATCATTTCGGTCCAATGGAGGTTCAGGGGCATTGTAACCTGCCTCAAAAGTTGGCCCTTTGTTCTTTTTCTATGCTTTTCCTTCTCCGAATGTTGGAGTTCATTAATGATTTAATTAGTTATCCATGATAGCATGTTGAAACTTGGCATCTGAGCCAGTGAGCTGTGATTATGTGCGAAGGAAGAAAAAAGAAGAAAGAGAGGAGAGAATATGGAAAATAAAGCTGAAGATTTTCTGTTAGTATGGCAATTGGCAAGTCACACTCTGCACTATACAAAGAATTTTATATACAAGAGGCCAACAAAATTGTTATTCTAACTAACTATACAGGTTGGACTAACTAGATTGAAATGAGTAATCTAACTATGGTAAATAAATGGTAAATAAATGATCTAACTATACATCTCGGTCATGCTAATAGAGTTGCTATAATGGGTAACTAATTAAATCATTAATGAGCTCCAACACCGAATGAGAAAATGACATGACATACTACATGACTTTGATAATCTGCACTTGATAATAGTTTCTGATTGCAGGCAACTGGTGGTAGCAAATGCTGGAGATTGCCGAGCTGTGCTGTGTCGGCGTGGAAAAGCAATTGAAATGTCAAGAGATCATAAACCTGTGTGCATGAAAGAGAAGAAGCGTATTGAGGCATCTGGGGGATATGTCTATGATGGATATCTTAATGGACAACTCAATGTTGCTCGTGCTATTGGCGACTGGCACGTGGAAGGGATGAAAAGCCGAGGCGGGGGACCACTCAGCGCAGAACCTGAGTTTATGAGTACAAAACTCACCGCCGAGGATGAATTCCTCATAATTGGTTGCGACGGGATTTGGGATGTATTTAGGAGCCAGAATGCAGTGGACTTTGCTCGCCGCAGGCTTCAGGAACATAATGACCCCACCATGTGTAGCAAGGATTTGGTTGATGAGGCTTTAAAAAGAAAGAGTGGAGACAATTTATCTGCTGTTGTAATTTGCTTCCAGCAACAACCTCCGCCTAACTTGGTGGTGCCGCGCTCGAGAGTGCACAGGAGCTTCTCTGCCGAAGGCTTGAGGGAGTTGCAAAGCTTCCTGGATAACTTAGGTAATTGAGCTCTTGATGTTAAATTTTCTCTTTTTTTTTTTTTTTTTTTTTTTTTTCTCTAGGAACTAAGATTCATTTGTAGGTGTAGATTGAGAAAACTTTGACTGTAAAATATGCGGCATCTAGTCGACATTTTAATTTTTGTGTTAGTCATTTGGTTATTGGCAATGTAGAATTATTGGTTCATTCTTTTTTCTTCTAAGCATAAACAAATCCAATGAATGAATACATATTTGAGGGCTTGTTTGGTTCTTAGTTCTGACTATGAGAGGCATTTCATAGCAATGAATTTGTACTCTCTTGAAATGGGAAAAATAGTTGTACTAACTTTCTCATGTATTTCTATTTTCTACAATCTCAAGACTTTCTATTTCCATTAACATTAGCTTCACGAGTTTATGGAAAGTTCAAGTGAATGTATGCTTGCATAAGTTAAATATTGTAAAATCTTAGGTATATAACTGCAGCTGTAAAACTTTTTTTTCGGGGGCTAATAATGTTAAGGAAATTTTGTTCTTGAATTGAGCCTTTCTTTGGCGTGTATATATTAAAAAGCAAACTAAAAATTATTGTATAGTTTTTCTCTTTAGGCACAAGTAGAAAGGAAAATCATTCATTTCTCAAATGCCTGTTTCACATACAGCATTGCTATTAACCCAAACATGAATTTTGAGAAACATACCACAAAGTTTAAACCTGTCTTGAAACGACAACATTATTATATTTTGCATTAGAAAAGTCCAAAAGCCCCTTGCTAATGCCAAGTCCAAATACTTACCCTTCTCTTTCTCTGAATTTCAAATTTTCATCTTCATTCCTTTCCTTCCAATGCTTCCTGTCCACTTTCATAACTGCAGTTTCTAGAATCTCACTTTCAAAGTCTTTATCCATTTTAGAGAAAAAGAAAAAAAAAAAAAGAGTTCACTCTTTTAACACTTTTTTTAGCGACCCATTTTCCAGAATCTTACATTGAAGTTTACACATTGTGCGTTTTTTCAACCTATTTCCAGAAGCCTCAACATAAAACTCTTGCCGCAAGAAAATCACCCCCTGCGTTCCAAACTAGTTATCGTTCACACTTTTTGGGTTTTATATTAATTTTTCAACGCAGCTCTACAACTAGGTAGATGCTTGCCTCTTCCACAAGAAAACGTTCCCAACAAATCAAGTGTGGTCTAGGAATATTTTACTGCTTTAAATTCCATTATTAATTAAATTTTATACAAGTGTATATATATTATATAAAAACAATAATGTTTATGAGATAATAGAAAATCAGACTAAACAGGCCAAGATTATCTTATTTAAAATTTATTCATTATTATTAGAACAAGTGTGTAATTTTAAATGTAATAAATGTGTAATTATAAATGTTACATGTATGAAATAAGATGTATGTTAAATATGGTAACTTTAATTATTGCTTCCCTAGTATTATTTATATAAAAATGTTTTCATCTCTTTTGGAAATTAAATGCCTTAATTGAAAAGGCAAAGGTAAATCCAAAGAGCAATGTGAAGCCAACAACAACAGCAGCAGCTATACCAATGAAATCATCTCTATATCCAAAATATCTCTCTACAAAATCTCCCACAGTTTCTCCAGTCTCTAGGCGTTCAGTTACATCACCAAACTGTGAAGTGACTAATCCATACATGGTCCATGCCACAGGACAAATCCAAAAGTACCATCTCCACCACACTGGCATTCTCTGTAAATATCAAAAGTTTGGCAAATGTGAGGAATGATGCTATTTCTTATCTGTGCCTTTTTTGGGAAATCACCTAACAGTCATGCATGTTAAGGTGTAGCAACTTCAATAGAGTATTTTTAAAATTTAAAATACAAAAAATAGTCAATGTTTGGATTACACTTTGCATTAGAAATAATCGATGGAATGAGACTGGACTCAGTATAGAGAGACGATTTCACTTTGATGGATAATCATTTATGTTTAAAGTTTAGATTGAATTGAAACTAAAGATTAGAGTGACAAATTTCGTATTTAGTCTCAAGTTCTTGTTTGTGACGATTAGTTTTTACAAATGCTGATGTAGCATCTTATAGAACCAAAAATAAAACTAAACTGAAACCGAGCATTGTGAATGCTATTATGCATTGGTGGAAAGAAAGTTGTGACCAATGTTTAAGGGACAATTTAGGAAGGAAGTGTTAAAATAGACATCTAAAGATCACTTTATTAATAAAACAATTCATAAAAAATGCTGCTAGTATTTCTTCAAATATTTTTTAAACTCATAAGAGTAGCATTTTCTAAAATATTAAAATGAAAGCATAAGGGATAATGGTAGCTTACAGTTCTAGGAATGACAAATCCCGAGAAAAGGTTCCATATCAAGTAGAACCCAAGAGAAACTATGGCAGCAATATGGTGATCTGGGGTAATACCAACAGCCATCATCCCATATAAGGTGTAGTAAAAAAATGTAAAGAACATGAAGAACAGGTACCAAAAGAACTTGGCAGCCGCCCACTCAAACCCAATCATGGCATACACTATGACACCATATGCCAGGGTCTGTAGCAATATGTATGGGATCTCAATAGCAACCTGTAGGATTTTCAAATGTGGTGAATTGGTTAAAATTTCATCAGATCTAGAGTTTCCAAGAGTTTCTATTTTCATTCTACTTTGTGACTACTACTGTTAAACAATATGTTGATGATTTTCCTTCTAAATTACATTCTCCATTCTATGATTTTCGTCATTGTGACTTTCATAATATTTTCTTAAATCAATGAATTTATATAATTGAAAATAGCTAAAAAAAGGTCAAAATCAATTAAATGACTGAGTTAATGACCATTTTTTTGTGACCATAGTACTTTTGAATACCAATACAAGACAAAAACCAATTTAGATAAAGAGATAAATATAAAACTAAATTCGTCTAAATATTAAAAAACTAGAAATGAAATCTTATCTTTATTTCATTATCTCAATATCTCTATATTTTCTGTCATCATAGACTTACCAAATATAGTCCTACGCATTAAATGAAAAACTTTGTGCATACCTGTCCAAATGCATATGGCAAAGCTGAGTACATTCCAGCAGCTTTTTCTCTATAAAAGACTGTTCTCTCAATGGCCACAACAGGTTGCACAGAACTAGCATTTTGTACTCCAGTGCTGAGTACTGCAGCATACATGGATCCCATGGCATTAAATATATCTTGTGTTCTTTTCTTACATTCAAGAAATCAAAACTCAAGATGTAACTAAACTAAGGTATGAAAAAGAAAATAAAAGACATATGTTTGTTTCTTGGTACCTTTTGGAGCCAAAATCCCAAAAAATTGTCCCAAACAAAAGGGCTAAGAATGTTGTGAACAAGAGTTTCACTGCACTGTATGGAGGGTTTCTCCAATATGATAGGTTCTGTTTCCAAAGGCAAGCCTTACATTGGGCTATGAAGGACTGTGAGTACTTTGTAGGGAAGTATAAGTCCTTAGAATCTGATGGGGGTATACTTAGTTCACTTATCAGCGCCTTGTTTCCCCTGAACATGATTGTACATATATTAGTCAACCATGGAAAAGCATATTGACAGTTGCACAGAAAACATTAAAATATGAACTGTCGATTTAAAATAGTTTTACAAAGATATTTAATCATATATTGGCATACAACCAAAAAAACAGACTAGTCATATCTACTAGTTGAATGATTATACGAAAGAATGGATGTGATTGGATGATGATGTTAAACAAGTTCATGGAAATTACTTTATAATTACTCATCTGATAGTGTAAAACTGTTTTATGCCGTGGGTGTATAGAAATTATTATTCTCGTAAAACATTCGAGTCAAAATCAAGTTTATCGTTATGGCTCTTATGCCTTTTCTTTTTCTTTGAAGTTGTTCCTTACCTGTATAGATCAGAATTCTTGTATAGTTCAGCAAAGTTAATTCCTAGAGCTTCCTCTTGTGCTTCTGAAGTAACCTCCAACATCCAGGTTGCAGGATTATAACCATTCTTGATCTTTGGCACTCCATTAATTCCCTATATAGCATGCATAGCTTTGTTTGATTAATAAAGTGAATGATAAAACAAGAAATATTTAATATTAATTACCACTGAAGAGTTAGTTGCTTACCTCAAAGTAACTGATAAGATGAGAAGCATGGCAGCCTAATGGCCCAACATATATCTCTTCACCTCCACGCTTCAAGAGAAGTAACTGTAATAAAACGGAAAACATATAGTTATAGCATTGAAACACTTGAATTTAGCAAAGCATTATTGAGTCAGAAAAAGAAGAATCGATCTCTGACCTCATCGAAAACATCAAATATATCAATGCTAGGCTGGTGGATTGTGCACACCACGGTTCGGCCTGTGTTGACTGTGTTCCTCACTGTCCTCATAACTATAGCAGCAGCCCTGGCATCAAGGCCAGAGGTAGGTTCATCCATGAATATTATAGAAGGATTTGCAACAAGTTCAACCGCAATAGTTAGCCTCTTGCGCTGCTCTGTGGACAAACCATTCACTCCAGGTAATCCAACCAATGCATCTCTCAATGAATTCAGCTCTACCAGCTCCATAACTTCTTCAATGAACATCTACAATGAATCGATAACAATTGTAAGAACCTAAATTAATATAGCACATTTTTTAGAAGAAAAAGCATGTCAATTTATTCAACTATGAAATGAATGGAGCAAATATTACTATATGTCAATTTACCTCTCTTGTGGAAGAATCAACCTCAGGGGGTAACCTTAGCCATGCAGAATAAACAAGTGACTCATAGACTGTGACATGGGGAGAGTGTATGTCAGTTTGCTCACAATATCCGGATATGCGAGCGAATGTTTCTTGCTTCTTAGGGTACCCTGATATGGTGATTTGGCCTTGAATATATCCTGCGGTTTTCCTCCCAGATAACACATCCATTAGAGTGGTTTTACCAGCTCCACTTACACCCATTAGAGCTGTTAGAACTCCTGGTCTAAAGGCTCCACTTATACCTTTCAACAGTTCAACTTTATCTTCAACTATGCCTTGGGCCGTCATTTCCTGCAAGCATAAATCGAAACCAGTATTAATTTACATGTGTTGTTTCATCCCGCACTTGAAAGTTCCTTTCTGAAATCAGTTATTTTACCTGTGGCATGTCTACTGCATATCTGATTTCATCAAAAGTGATAGAAAGAGGCGTGAAAGGAAGAACCATCCCACACTTTCTGTAGCGATCGGTTTCATTAATGGCAACAACTCTTGCAGACAAGGTTCTTGATGACACACTTCTTCCATTACTTTTATCTGCATTGAAAATTGCACTTATAACATTACACAATGAACATGTGTGAAGCTAAAAATATGAAACATAAGCTAGTGGAACTCGGGAACAACCAGAAGCTCCATTCCTTCCAGAAGAAAGTTCAATGATGTGATCATTCTTAACAGAATTCCTCTCAGCTAAAGCTTCTTCTGATATCAATGCTTGTGGTTTGCCAAATGCTGCAGCATAACGATTCAATTCTTAGAGCAGTGCTATAGTTTCACAAATTTGAAGGCAGCGCACACATGTACAAGATCAAAGTTACTAGCACGGTTCTGAGAACAGGACTAAATCGACCGGTTCGATCTAATTAACCAAAACTTAACTATTAAACCGGTTTGATTCAAGATAAAAATCGGTTGTTAGTAAACCGGTCAAAATCCCCAAAAATAGATCAAAACAGTAAATCGGTGGAATCGACTTGATTTTTTAGCATTTTATTATGAGGAGTGCTAGGGGCCAGCAACTTTTGTGATTTGTCGCCATCAAATAGCCATTAATGATGATTTTAATGGTGTGAGATTTCATCAAATGGCTCACTTTTCTTTGCTGGTTATATGTTGGCCAGAATTTAATAAAGTTGCTGCCCCCTAAACTTTTCTTTTTATTATATCTGGTTCAACTCTTTAAATCTCGATTGAATACCCGTTTGGTTTTAGAAACTTGGTTACTACAAAGCTGGTGGTGTAAGGATGGATAGAAAGTTCCTTTTGATACATAATTTTACTACTTTTTAGTAAATGTATTCAAAGATAGAATAGAAAAATTTTGTCGCTCAATATCTTTTTAGTCCAATAAAACAGTTACTAAATGGGATCCAAGCTACCTACACATAAAATATACTTACGGTCAAGATAATGCAAGGCCAAAGGGAAAAGTAAATTGAAGAGTAACATGTATCCAATGGAAGCTCCAACTCCAATCCAATACCAGTATGCTTCAGGGAATAGTCCACGTGCTTTTAAGACCTGAACACCTAATGGTTCTGTTGCATTAGGTGGAACCTGCAACAATATCAATAAGAAATTCACTTAATTATCAAAATCATATATCAAAACTGTTCCCTATTCATTTTGTATTCTTTGTGCATGTTTCATTGGTTTGATTGTATTCCTTACATGTTTCCAACTGTTTCCCAGGAATTCATTCACAGCTAAAGCATTCTGTCCGTACATCATGGGAGAGGTCCAGTAACCCCATAACCACCACTTCCTCACATCAACTGATTCAAAAGAATGTAAGTAGTTCTGTGTTAGATTTTGATATTAGGAGTTTAAAACAAGGTAACGGAAAAATATGTGCATTTTTTTTATAATAAACTCTGTCAAAGGCAAACAAACTCAATAGTCCACCTAAACTTGTGAAGATTAGGTAAACTTGAATTTTAAACTCGATTTCAGCTTTTTTTTTTTAATAATACGTTATTTTTTTCAAAATTTATTATCAAAATACCACTTTTTAAACTAATTATCTAAATGCCACTTTTTTACCAAGATGGCAACTGATTTGCTTTTTTATATTTAATTATAATTGATTCTAGTAGTATAGAAAGGATGACATCTGGATAATTAGTTTCAAAAGAGTGTGATTTTAATATTAAGTTTCGAAACAAGTTGACGCGGTAAAAAAAGAGCCATCGATTTCTAACAGTACTTGCATATTTTAGGAGACTAGGACATCTAGACTATAAATTTTCAATTATAATACTTGAGAATTGTATAACAAATAAAATTTTAGTAGTTGTGAACTAGGAATATCCAAGTACTTTTCACTCTATTTGAAGACAAAAACTTATGATAAACTCATAAGAGTTGAGAGTTTAAGAGCTTGAGTTAACCGTTAACTCGAGAATTTGATAACCTTTAACTGAAATAACGTTTCACCTCTAGATAGGACGAATCCACCCATGACCATAATTGCAATTAAAGCAAATGTTCCAAATGCGTTGGCCACAACGAGGTTCCTCCCAACTGCCCCCATAAATCGAAAAAGTGCAGCGGCCATCTGGTTGATGCAAGCTAGCAGAAGATACTGCTTGATGAACCTGCCATGAGAAATTATATGACCATAATGAAAACCAACCAAATTATCTAAAAAAGTTGTGCTATTTGAACATAAATACATAATTATCATTGTTCTCCTTGTCAACGTATCATCTATATGGTATTGAATGATATATGACTTCAATTGTACATGAACGAATCCACATTACTCTAATTTGAGTTCAAGTATTATTATTGGGTGATGACTCTGATATAGAGTAAGAATGTATAGAGATACAGAAAGAGGTTGTAACTCTCTTTTATTCAAACACCTTTATCTAGTGGGATCCATAAGCCACAACACATGTCATATGCTCTTTTCACTCTTACTCTCTCCATCTCTGTACAATATTATCCTGTATCAGAATACTCACTTTTTTATTCTTACTTAAAAGACCTTTACTCACCTTTCAATATTTGGATCAAAGCCTATAACATAGTAAGTCGTGACAACCCAAATACCAACTTCTACCAAAGTGATAGGAATCTTAAGGATCCATAATGGCAAGGAGTATGCCCAAGAAGGATAGAAGAGAAGGTCCCTTTGCTTATAGAAAACAGGGAGCTTTGCAATGGTCATGGATAGCTCAGAGAATCCATTGAACATTATCATAATCAGACCAAAGAATAAAGCTCCCATGTAGATCCCGCCATCGGATACTGTGTTCCGGTGCATCTCAGTCCTCAAGAACAATGTCATTGTTATGATTCCTGTTAAAGTCAACTGAAAAGAATGAAAAGGATCAAGCTTCTATCTAGTTGACTATAGTGTTGAAAAGAATATCATAGCTTTGGACCAATGTTATCAAACTCACCAATTCAGTTAAACTTAAGAAGTTTAGCTAAATTTGAATAGTAACAGTTTGTAAACCTTTAAGATGAATATTACATCCCTTCCATTCTAAAATAATTATCATTTAGAAACTGTCACATTAACAATCCAATATATCATCTATATACAAATTGTATTGAAATAAGGTCATTTGTTATTGTACCACATTTTGACAAATATTTTGGGGAGGACCATAACTTGAACAGTACTTACTTGGCACATCTTGAAAATGTAGACAAAGGAGTTCCTTTTCATGAGCAAGAATTCTCTTGAAACACAAGCTCTTAGCAATTCCCTCTTGCTGACACCATACTTGTTCTTGGTTAGAACAGCAGGGTGGCCTCTGGTCTTGTCGAACGGGGTAGCAAGCTCATTGCCAAGTTTCCGGCCGATGTGAAATGACCGAAATGCATCTGCAAATTCTCTTACAGAGACAAAGGTATAAGGCTTATCATTGTTTGCCCAGTACTGCTCTTGATCTTTTCTTGATGTTACCTATTACATACATTAACAGAGAGCTTAGTCCATCATTTTAGAATGACAAATTTGCCCCTCATTATTCAAAAAAGTGTGGCAAACTAGTCACCAAATACACAATTCATACATCAACAGAAAGACTAATGATGACTGTTAACTGTTTTTTCAAAAATGATGAGAAACAAATCTTTCACTTTCAGATCTTAAGAGATTACTTTATTCTCTTTATCCTTCACCACATTTTCCAATCCTGAGGAATGGATTCCTATGTTTTTTTTTTCTCTTATTTTTACAGGGATGAAAGAACAAAAAAGTGTTTGGGGAAGTTAGAAAGTTACCTCTTGCAAGAAATCAGCTTCTCCTTTTCTGTTTGGACATTTGAATCCCATGTATTCAAAGAACTCGAGAACATTTTCTCTTGGACCCTGATACACAATTTGTCCATCTGATAGGAGAATTACATCATCAAATAGTTCATAAGTTTCTGGTGCTGGTTGGAGAAGAGATATCACAGCAGTTCCATTCAAAATGTGAATGGATTGTCTCAAAGAATTAACCATTTGGAATGTTGTAGAAGTATCCAAACCAGTTGATATTTCATCCATGAAAAGTGCCCTTGCTGGTCCAACTAGCATCTCACCTACATAATTTATTTGCCACCAAAAAAAAGTTGAAATAGATGAAAAAAGAAAAAAAAAATTACTAAAAGAAAATTACTTAAATTTCATGTTAAACAGATGATGAAATTTCTGGTTTTTACCAGTTGTGACTCTTTTTCTGTCCACCAGAAATTCCCCTAATCATTTCATCCCCTACCATGGTGTCAGCACATACTTCTAGACCCAAAATCTGCAATTTATTATGAGCAGAACTCAGAAAAAATATCTTAAAATCATATAAAAATTTTGATGAATTTAATTTGGTACCTTCATTATATAATCTGTAACTACATTGGTTTCTTGGCCTTCCAGTGCTGCAGCCTGAAAATTGAATATGTTTTACCTTCTTTTCTATATTCAAAGCATTTCATCATATTTTGAATAATTTAATATTGTTATTTATGTCTTTGTAAACCTTCATATAAATATCTAGATCAGGATCTGGCTTAATGTTTTGTGCCTTTTCTCTTCTTGACAATTCTGCCAGCATTTCTGCAAGTTACCAAAAATTTTAAACAGTTTAATCAAATGGATACACAATTTGCTATTTTTTGCGATTAAACTACTCTAAGTGCTAAGTAAACATTTTGGTACATAGCATACAGAATGGAGAAGATGAGAGAACCCAAGCCCGAAACTTACCGTAACGCGTTCCGATCCCTTGACACCTTGCTGAAAAGGCCAATGTTTCTCTGACTGTAAGCTCCCCTATGTGGAGATCAGTTTGACTTATGTAAGCTGATGTTCTCTGAGGCACAAATTCCTCCATTCCATGACCATTGTAGGAAACTCTCCCAGAAAACTGCAATGTATCAGCAATAAAGTTTGAATCATAATAAGCATGAAAAGGATTCTCTTCAAATCTAAGCATTCGTTAGTCCAATTCTTGATTAAAAGAAAAAAAAAAAGGGGGCTTAATCTCACATCCAAGGTAGTCAAACTCAATAATAAAAGTTTAGGTAAACTTGATTTGTGATTAAACTCTGAGAGTTTGATAACCTTGCCGAAATCACATGTCCTTGCTTTAAGATCTTTGCTGAGTCTTCCGGCCAGTGCTAGCAACAGCGTGGTCTTCCCGGAGCTTGGAGGGCCCAAGAGCAGTGTCATCCTACACAAGCCAAAAGAAAATGTTGAGATATAGTTTCCTCAAAAAGGAAAAAATAAATCACAGATTTGAATTGTTGAATTGTTGTGCTATATTCACCTTCTAGGCTTGATGATTCCACTAACATCATGAAGAACTGTGAATGGCTTCTTTCGACTCGGAATAATGCGAAAAGAATTCAGGATCCCCTTCAAAAAGAGGAAAACCGAGGGAAAAAAGAAAAATTAATGTCTGCACAAAATAAATGTTAACTTCTAAGTTTGCTTATGTTCCTAACAGAGTTTTTTGAAGTAGTAAGATCCAAAATCTAAATGATGATATTATCATACAGTTCATTAATTACCTCTAACAAATTAATGCAGAAGTTAAGGTTTGTTGGCAATGCCCTGCTTCCAACATGAGCCTCAGCTTCAACATTCAAATGCTCGAATCGGACTTCAATCATCGGAATATCAAGTCCAACTCTGCAATTCAAAAAGCACAACAATTAACCACATTATAAAATATTTTTAACACATTATTATAAAATCTAATTAGTATGTTTCCTTCTATTTCCTATCGATTCTCCTTCTCAATTTCAACAAGAACTTCTCATTGTCTTGTTCAGCAATCTTGACTAGCCTTTCTACTAATTTCTTCCTCTGCAAGGGACCGAGTTCGTTGATATCGATCTCGGTGTATTCGCCTTGCGATTCGGTTAGTATGCCTCGTGTTAAGCGTCGATATGTTGGAAGCTTCTCGATCGCCGCCCATTTGAGCTGTTCTTCGTCGTCGTCTCGTCTCGAAGAGCCTGAGAACACATCAACTGCACCACTGCTCCATACACGTGAGCTTCCTAAGCGTGCGCTCGCCACTCTCAGTTCACCATTCTCCATCTTTTGACGATGGTTAGTTGCTGATTCAAGTTAATTCTTTCGAAGAAACTGGTAGTAGTTTCTAGAAATGGATATTGTTGTTAGTTTCATGGTTGAAGGATCAAGTGCGTGAAATGCATGTTACGTGTTTGAGCTTTTTCCTCTTATTGTTTCTGAAAGAAAGGGTAGTGTGTTGGTAATAAAGGTGAGGGTGGCTATTTATAGAATGAAGGTAGAAGAAATCAATAAACTTACATGCCGGTGCAGTCTTGCAGACTTGCAGTTTATGTCACCAAGTTTCATGTTCAAAAGTGAAAAAAGGTTCCATGCAAATGGGATTTTAATTTCAACGTGTAATAAGTATCCGTTGCGTTTACGTTTTACATAACCATGAGCTGTGTGCTATGGTAATAGTTTACAAAAAATGCTACTTCACACCTAACAACAACTACTATAATAAATAGTGAAGATTATTTTTGTTGGTGTCTAAACAAAGGGAAGCACAAAGTAAAATATCTATTATAAATCAAATATAATGATTTGCTTAAGAGTTTCGCAAGGGTCAAACTAAATAATATGATTGAAATTATTTCTAGCTCAATATATATCTAATCAAAATGCACATATTAAGATCCTAATAATAGTTTATGAATCTTGTTAACTAAATCATCGACTTTATATTTACTCCATTAAGAGAGTCATGTAAAAGATGAAGAATATTTAAACAATATGTTTCACACACTATATTATTTTCCAATCTGTAATTCCAAACTAAAATAAGGGTCTTCTAAACTGCAAAAAGTTCAGATCAGATGATAGACTAGAAAAAAGAGTTACTAGAATAACTCGCAATCCAATTTCATTAGAATTTCTAATAAAACAATCAAATCCAACCAAGTTCAAATCAATAAGCAAACTAGTATCACAATTAATTTTAAAATTATTACCTATCGGAAATTTCCAAGACAAACGGTTCCTAAAGGTACTAAAAGAAGTACACCTATTGATCCATAACTGTGTTTTTGATGAGAGCAACCACCTTGTGATTTGTCCAATAATTTTTAGCATTAAAAATGTCATTGCACCTATGCCTTCACAACCACCACACTCCGGCTCCCTAAAAGAGCCTCCTTACCAGACATGACCTTTCGAAATTAGGTTTCCATAGAAAAGCCTTCAACCGAATCAATAACCCGAGGATCTAGAATCTATCAAATAACTCTAGAATATATACAATCTCTAATACAATGTTCTAGTGTTTTTGGACCGTATTACATCTCTGGCACATAACCGAATTAGCTAGATGTCACCTGAAGCAGAAGACCTCCGTTGGAAGAGCGTTATGAACTCCAAACCACACAGTCAATTTGATCTTTTTCAGAAGATTCAAATGTCAAAATCAGTTCCAATTGCTATTTCCATTCCAATTGAAAAATAGTAGGATTTAAAATCTTGCCCTTAAAGGCTCTCTTGACTAACCCCCACACATCATAACTAAGAGAGTCCCAAAATTTTTTACAAAACAAAGTTTGAAAACCATTCGGTCCCGAAACTTTGAAAGAATTCATGGTCATTACAGCTCTTTTCACCTCCTCTAACGCCACTAGTTTAACAAATCTTTCTCAGGCCTCATTGCTAAGAGAGTGGCAGGAAAAATCTCCCATAGCATTCAAGTCAATATTCTCTTTTGTAGAAAATAGTTTTTGAAAGAAAAAATTTATTTCCTGCTCAAGCACCTGCGTCTCAATAGTCCAGGTTTCATCATCTAACAACAACTCATGGATCTTATTCTTCTTTCGTCTAATAACCGTTTACAAGTGAAAAAAAACTTAGTATTTCTGTCACCACATCGAACTCACTACTCTTTAGATTTTTGGTACCACAAACTCTTCCTAAAGAATGATAGAATTTAGCTCCTTCTGAATACCTTGCTCTTTCACCCTCAACTCTAGATTTTTTTTTTCACTTTTGAGAGAAATCTAAACATCATTCAACTGTCTCTCCAACTCTTTCTTTTTAATAAAAATATTTCCAAAAGTTTCTTTATTAAAAGTAAGCGCGTCACTTTAAACCTCTAGCAAACTCCTGACAACATTAATTTATTTCAAGCTGTATGAACAACATTTCAAAAAAGCGGGTGAGTAATCCAAGCAGCTTGAAATCTAAAGGGGGGCCTTATTAGTTATGTCAACTTTTGTACATCTGATGAGCAAGGGGGACAGTAATCAGAGTGAAGACGCGTCAAAACCTCATTGTAAGCCTTAGAAAATAGCAAACGCCACTTCTGATTAATGATAGCTCTATCCAATTTTTTTGTAATTTGTAACTTCCCTCTAACCTTCCTGTACCAAGTGAAACTCCTCCCAATAACTCCTATATCAAACCGTCGATAGTTTGCTAGAGTATCTGTAAAAAGCTCAGCTTTAACATTACTGAACATTCCTCCTCTAACCTCATTATGTAATAGAATCTCGTTAAAATTCTCTAACACAATCCACAAACCTTGTATTATATTAGATACCCTGATTAAATCATTCCATATACCCATTCGTCGATGGACATGAAAATTAGCATACACTACACTGCAAAAATTAGAAACATTGTCCATAGAGATTTTAAAATTGATACATTAATTAGCCACACCAACCATTCTCACAATCATCATAGAATTAGAACAAAGAATCCAAATACCTACGCTGTGACCTCTAGTCTCAATAATCCCAACATCTTGATATCCAAGCTTACTCTAAAAAGATCTCATTCTCTCGAAAGGAACATGAGTTTCAATAAGAATAAAAATCGTTGGATGAAATTTATTAATTCTTTATAATGCACCTGGTCCATTTTGTTAAAAGTCCCTCTAATATTCCAAGATAAAAAAACTTATATCTACACAATCAATATAAATAAAATGGACATAAACAAAAACCAATCTCAACAAAAGGTCCCTTAATGAAATAATGACCGGCCTCTAACATTCCTACTATTTCCTTGCCTCTCCCCAACTCGTGGTTGTTCGAAAACACTCCCCACTATAATGGTAGCCACTACCGACGGATTCTAGTTCTGCTGGTTTAGCGCACCATTATTAGCTTGAAATACTGGTAAATTTTTCAACACAGCAGGGCGCAACCTTTTGTGATCATTTTTAAGAGTATGGATAATCGATGACATGACCGTAACAGCACCTTTGATTTTTACCCCATTCTTCATTGATGCTTGACAAGTTTGAGAGGGGTAAGATCCGCTACCTGACTCAACATGTCTTGAAGACCTCTTAATTTTTTTTTTCGGGTCATTTTCAATTCGGTCTGTCTGCTGTTCAAAAATGATAGATTTTTTATTTTTAGTAGTAGATTGAATCTTTTCTGTTTGACTCACTTTTTCTCTTCTTTTATCATAAATCTTAGTTCAATCCTCTTCTACTCTCAACGTAACCATATCCATTCCTTTCTCGCACGCATGCAGCGTGCTTATTGTTATCTTGTCTGCAAAATTTGCAACTGGCGCAAAGAGTAAAGGTTATTTATAAATACATATATTATCGTAATGCTATATGATTGAAAAATATCACGTGATATATAAAAAGAAGAAAAAGGACTTACTATAATAAAGAGTGAAGTTTTTTTTTAATAAAACATTCAAAAAAGAAATTATCAATGCGCATGAGTGTAATGTGTTATAACATTTGATCTCTATATTTTAAAAAGAGTAATGTTAGGGGCAGCAATTTTTGTGATTGTTAGCCATTAACTAGTCATTAATGATGATTTGATGGTGTGAGATTGGTGTGAGATTTTATCTATTGGCTCATCTTTCTCTACTTACATGCTGGCCAAAATTCAATAAAATTGCTGGCTCCCTAAACTTTTCCATTTAAAAATTTATAATTAGATCTTTAAAGAGAATTAAAATTTACAATTTAGTCCTCGTTCATCAAAAAGTATTAATTTAACAGAATATTCTCAGAGTATGTTGAGAATATTCTGTTAAAATGGAAAATATACTAAAAATATTCCGTTAAATCAAATATTTTTTGAATGACGGGACTAAATTACAAATTTTAATTATTTTTAAAGACTTAATTACAAATTTTTAAAGTATAGAAACTAATTTATAATTTTATTGAAAATATAGAGACTAACAATATAATTTAATCTAAAAAAAACTAATTAAATATAACTACAAGCTTATTATTTATTTAGTTTTATTTAAATGTAAGGTTGTGCTACTTTTGATTTTATTGATTTTTTAAATTTATTTTTGTCAAGTTCCGCCAAGTTGGTATATATAACTATATAAGTCCAACAAAATCTTTCTCTACGCTTTTTCAACATATAAATTTTTATTGAGAGCATGTAAACTTATTGACATAGTACATAAATTTACACGTATTATAAAATTTCAAATAAATTGGTACAGGAATATTGGTCTACTTAAAAGTAATCAATACAATTTGAAAATAATACAAATTAAGAACTTGAGGTTTAAAATAGTAAAAATATTGGTCGTCTATTATAGACTGAGACATATATAATTAAATATTTTTTTATTTATGTGTTTCGTGCACAATTGCTCTGCTATCTTTTTTATTTAAATGTTTCTATAATTATTTTTCTAAAGTTAATATATATATTCTTATTATACCAAGACTACAAAATGTCAAAATTAAAAATAATTGACTCATTTCTCAAGAAAAAAAGGAACATGTGCTAAATTAAATTACAGTCCTTTCATTTCAAATTTAATAAGTAATATTCAAAATGATATTGAGCAACCTATTAATTAATTAATCATTGAGCAATATTATATTTAAAAATTATATTTTCAAAATTTACATCAAATATGATTACTGATGATTTTAGTTTTCTAAAATAATGTTTGAACACATCTTAATATATAAAACGTTTAAAATATATTTTTGAGTCTTGACTTTTATATATATAAAAGAAAATATATCGTTTGACTATATTTTTTAGCCCTAACTTATATAAAATAAAATGTAAATACTTAAGATTTAATTTTACGAATTACATTTGTTTTTGTTTGGTCCCCTAAAAAATTTCTAGTTCTATTACTGTAGTACTATAAAATTTTAATATTATAGATATTTTTAAATTTTTTTAAAGTTTCAGAAACAACAAGTATAATTTATCTTTAGTTTCAATATATGTCCAGAGTTAAAGGAATAACCAAAACATGTGAAATATCTTTTTTCTTTTGATTTACTATTTAGATAACCAAGAGTCAATACATACAATTAGGATTAGTTAATGCATCAATATCTTAGGCGCAGCCCAAATTGAAGCAATAATAATTCATGCATTCGTCAAGACTAGCTGTTAATTATTAACCTAGTTAATTATTATGGGGTGAATTTGTATCTCATGGTACCAAGTATACACACAAAATTAATTATTTGTATATAATATATATTAAAATATAAAATATATATTAAAATAAATTAAATATTATATATATTAATATACAAATACATAATAATTAATTTAATCACTAATTTTTTATATGCAAGTTGTGTTGTTTTCTTTGGTAAATATATACAATTATACATCATTCATTAATATGGCAATTGACAAACTCATTCATCCCTTCGATCTTCCACCAAATGAATGAAATGATGATACACAATAACTAATATAAATGCACGGCACCGAGTCGGCTATAATGATAGCAGTCAGTTTTGACTAATTAATTAATTAATAATTAATCATTTAATCCATTGTATAGCTGTATGTACATGGTAAATCATATGTGCAGATAGGCTCTTATTGGTAACAAAAATACAAAAAAGTGAACAGAAACGCAAAGATATAATAACACAGAGATATAAATATATACAATTTTTTTTATTGTATTGGATAATAATATACACAATAATACATTAAATTTTTATTTATATCAAAATACTAAATTTAATCAAAAATATTACTACCACCACCATTTTTGTGTATTTAATATTTATGTTCATTTAAATCATTTAGTGTCCATTAAATTTTTATGTTTCACCGAATTAAACGAAAAATATGTATTACTGTGTTCATATCTTTCTACAGTAACCAAACACTACCTATATAATGACTTATTTGTTAGGCTTGATGACATGTATGTATTTAAATGTACAAGAAATATTAATACAAGCTTTAAGAAAAAACTAAAATTCATAAGAAATTTTGGGGAAAATCATATTGAATTGGTTTCTCTTTATTATGTTAGTTTTGTCATACAAATTTTATTTGAAACTTGGCCAACTCAAATTTTGTAAAATGGGATTATTTTTACAAACAACGAAAATAATTATAAGAAATTAGCTAACAAGTTTTTCTAGAATAGAATAATACTATAAAATTAACTTTCTTCAACTAATTCTTTAAAAAAAAATTCATCTTAAATTTTAGAATTTTTTTAATAAATAAAAGATATTTTATTAACCAAAATATACAATTTGTAGTATTTTTATGAAAATTTATCCTATCTCTTATCTCATTTAGACTTTAGAGTATAAATGAAATAAAATTGTACGTATCTTGTTTACAAATATATTTACACTATAAACGAGATACGATAAAATGTGGGAGACATGCATATTTCGTTTACAGTATAAATAAGATACGTGTAATCTTATTTTGTTTATACTGTAAACAAGATAAAAGATAAGTTATAACGTTTACATTGTAAACGAGATATAATATGACAAATTTTTAGCAGCTATAAAAAGATGTGCAATCCTTTGTATTCTCCACAAATATTTCACCTCTTCTTCTCTTCTATTTTTCTTCCAAAAGATAAGCCAAAATGTCTAGTAGCAGTGAAAATGTGCTTATAAACGTGTATCCGAATTGTCATATGAGAAACAGTGACACTGGAAGTGATATCTGAGTGTGATAATCTCATTCTATTGCACACTCGATGAATAAGTTAGTGTTGGTGGTAACAAGAGAAAAGAGATCGAAAGAGTGGGGTAATGATTACTCTCTGTCTTTGAGGTTTTTTTAAACCATACAATTTGGTGGTCTTCACTCGGTTGTACTTTTAAAACGGGAAAGATAGTTATACTAACTGACGTATTTTTATTGGGAATTATTCAAATAAAGACACTTAAAATGTCTTTTTTTAAAGATGTTTTCAGTAATTAAAATTTAACATATATAATCGATTAAATCATGTTATTTTTGTTAAAATTAGGCTAGACAAATTGATTTAATCGAAAAAAATGTTGAATCAAATTTTGAACTAGTCTAAATTAATATTATTTTTATAAAAAATAACTACAATACCCTTATTATAGAAAATGATTAAAATACTCTTATATATATATATATATATATATATATATATATATATATATATATATATATATTTAAAAAATTCTAAATCCTAACCCTAGGATAGAAAAATAAAAGACTAAAATTTTAAATTTTCAAAATTAATATATATAATAGAAGTATTTTAGTCATTTTTTATAACAGGGTATTGTAGTTATTTTCTATAAAAAATAATATTAATTTAGATCAGTTCAAGATTTGATTCACCATTTTTCGATCAAATTAATTTGTCTAGCCTAATTTTGATAAAAATAACACGATTTAATCGATTATATGTGTTAAATTTTAATTATTAAAAAATATTTTTAGAAAAAGATGTTTTCAACGTCTTTATCTGAGTGACTCCCATTTTTATTTTCTACAAGAGTTATGCTAGGTAACCAATCAGGGGCGGAGCTTAGTTAAGACAAGAGGGTCATAGCCTCCCAAATTTTTGGTAAAAAAATTAGTAATACTTCTTAAAAAAATAAAAATTAGTTCAGTTGGCTTAAATACTTTGCTATGACTTAAAATACCAAAGTTCAATCTTCATCTCTTACTTTTATTACACAATAACTTTTAGTTTTAAATATTCAAAACATGTTGGATTTGGACTGAATTGAGTGTATTCGTATTTCGCAGCTCTCTATTCAACAAGCAACACTCTCTACCTTTAAGTTCAAATATAAAAAATTAGGTATTTTTTATTTATGTAATTTTAATATTTGTCATTCTAACTTCTTTTTTACATATTTTACAGGATATGTATTCAAATTTTTATATAAAATAATCATGAAAAATCAAAGAATTGATGCATTTTTTAAGAGGAAGGCTAATATTCAAGAAGGATAACATATAACTTTTACAATATCACACCTGTAGATTGTTCTTCTACTTTAATGAATCACGAAGAAAGTGAGATACAACCTCCAAAAGTTTAAAGAGTTGTATCTGATGAGTTTGACCTTAATTATTTGGAACGAGACCCTGGAAAACGATTTCAAATTTGGCAAGATTGTCCAAATCAGAGAGATGAGGTTAGACGAACTTATCTTAAATGAAGTATATATCAAAAGCATCTTGACAATTATCTTCTATCTGACTCCTCCAAAATTTTGTTTCAAGCTTTGTCACTGTAACCAATGACTTTTTTGAAGACATGAACAACCACCAATAAAATAAAAACACACTACTTCCAAATTACTCACCTAAATGTTAATATTAGAATAACCATCCATACACCTAATAAAATAAACATCATCTATTATTCACGTTGTTCACCAATATTATTAGTTACCTATACTTTTCCTTTCTACCATCTTAGATCATAACTATTTCCATTGCATTAGCTTTCATGAGTGTATGGGAAGTAAAAGTGAATGTATATTTGCTTAAGTTTTATATTGTAAAAATCTTAGGTATATAACCGCAGTGGATCCCTTAACAATTAAAATCTTAAGTTTGGACTCATTTAAAAAGTGATAACTTGACTCTAGGTTGGTTGGGTTAATTCAAGTGATTTGATTCTCGTTTCTGTTTTTTTTTTTTTCGGTATGATTTGTTCATATTTAATCAAGTATGGTTTGTTCTTGAATTGAGCTTTCTCGGGCATATATATATTAAAAAAAACACTCAAATTATTGTATAGTTTTTACTTTTTAGGCACAAGTAGAAAGGAAAAGAGTATATACCCATTTTGGTCCTCAAAAAATTTTAGACTTGACACTTCAGTCCCCAATTAAAATTAATTACTTAATTAGTTCCTAACAATTAACTCCGTCAGTCACTTAGGTCTTTTACTCCGTTAATTCTAACGGAGGACAAAATAGTCCCTGACAACTCTAACAGGGGACAAAATGGTCCTTGATCTCCTCTGTTCGAAAACAACATTGTTCTTTCCCAATATTCATCATATCTCGTATAACACTAACAGTCTAACACTGTAACTTCAAACTACACAATGCACACTATAAATTTAATGTTCACAATAAAAAAAATCCTCAACTTGTTTTCAACCAATTCATACTTAGGAAACTAATGCCTATGTCTCTCGACTAGTTGTCGTCTTCGATGGATCCCATGAATCTAGACAGCAAGTCTGATTTGTTAAAACTCATCGTCGTTGTTGTCATCTCTCTCCTCCTCTACCCTAACATCTCCATGACCACATTGTTCACCACTCCAATCGCTTCCTTCAGCTTCTTCTCCGAACCAATGTTCAGTAATCGCTTCAGTTTCCATATGAGCGGCAACAGCGACATTGCTTGTTGTAATAGCTTGGATGCGAGGTCGAAACTGTATGCCAACTTGGATTCCGGGAAAGAAGGAATGAAGTACTCGGTGTCTATTTCAAATGAGAATTTGTATATGATGTCGAAGGAGAATCTTCTCATGATGTCCTAATGTCCAACAATCTATATTGCTTGCCGGAGAGTGGAGAAAGACGTGCTTTTGAAGTAGTTGTAGAACTTGGTCTTGAGGATGCCGTGGACGTTGTTGGGGATGGAGGTGATATTATCAAAGATGTGGAAGTGGATGCTTTTGGTGGGTGAAGTACAGAGGAGGTGGATGTACTAGTCACAAAGATTTAGGAAGTGTGTGGTCTATGACATGTTGAGGTAGGTGCGACACGTGTGACAATTACACTATGGCTTAATTTTGGAGTTAAAAAGGAGGAAGAAAAAGATGGAAAAGAAGACTGTGAAGGTGAAGAAGGAGAGTATAAATGTTAGGGTTATGCGAGATATGATAAAAATTAGGGAAGAACAGTGTCGTTTTCGAATAAAGGGGTCAGAGATCATTTTATTCCTTGTTAGAGTTGTCAGGGATCATTTTGTCCCATGTTAAAGTTTTTAAAGACCATTTTGTCTTTCGTTAAAGTTGACAGAGCCAAGGACCTAAGTGACTGACGGAATTAATTGTTAGGGACCAATCAAGTAATTAATTTTAGTTGGAGACTAAAATATTTGGTTTGAAATTCTTTGAGAACCAAAATGGGTATATACTCAAACGAAAATAATTCATTTCTCAAATGCATGTTCCACATGCAGCATTACCATTAACCCAAACATGTAATTTGAGAAACATATCACAAAGTTTAAACTTTAAAAACCAAGACAAAAAAAAAAAAAACTTTTTAAAAACGACCAAACTCCCTTGCTAGTTGCTAATGTTAACCCCAAACACTTTCCCTTCTGTTTCTTCGAATTCAAAATTTTCATCTTCATTTCTTTTCTTTCCAATGCTTCCTATCCACTTTCACAAATCCAGTTTCTAGAATCTTACGTTCAAAGTTTTATCCAACTTAAAGAAAGGAAAAAAAGAAAAGGAAGAAAAAGTTCACTCTTTTAACACTTTATCGTTGACCATTTTCCATAATCTTACATTAAAAGAACTAAAAAAGTTCCCACATTGAGCATATTTTCAGCAACCCATTTCCAGAAGCCTCACAATGAAACTCGCCAGAAAAAAAGGGTTAACTGTTCGTAAATTTTCCAAGGACTGTGAATTGCTTCAGTCAATGAAGCTCTAGAGCTAGATAGACACTTGCCTCTTCCACAACAAAACGTCCCCAACAAATTCAGTGTGACCAATATACAACCATTTACGAGTATTCCACTGCTTTCAATTCCATTATTAATTAAATTCTGTACAAATGTATATATAAAAATGTTTTCATCTCTTTTGGAAATTAAATGCCTTAATTGAAAAGGCAAAGGTAAATCCAAAGAGCAATGCGAAGCCAACAACCACAGCAGCAGCTATACCAATGAAATCATCTCTATATCCAAAATATCTCTTCACAAAATCTCCCACAGTTTCTCCAGTGTCTATGCGTTCAGTTACATCACCAAACTGTGAAGTGACTAATCCATACATGGTCCATGACACAGGACAAATCCAAAAGTACCATCTCCACCACACTGGCATTCTCTGTAAATTTCAAAAGTTTGGCAAATGTGAGGAATGATGTTATTTGTGCCTTTTTTGGGAAATCACCGAATAGTCATGCATGTTAAGGTGTAACAACTTCAATGGAGTATTTTTTGAATTGCGCTTTGCATTGAAAATAATTGATGGAATGAAACCGGACTCAGTATAGAGAGACGGTTTCACTTGGATGGATAACCATTTATGTATAAAGTTTAAATTGAATTGACATCTAAAGATCACTTTATTAATAAAACAATTCATAAAAAAATTAATATTTATCTTATATATCTAAGTGATCAACTTTATTTGAAAAATCAATTTAATAATCAATTTGGTTTCTTTTTAGTTGTTAAAAAAAATGTGTAAATGTACGCAATTCTGTCAAGCATGATTATTGACAATTTGATAATTTTGTTAAAACTCCATTTTGCACATATGTATTTCTTCAAATATTTTCTAAACTACCATACGAGTAGCATTTTCTAAAATATTAAAGTGAAAGCACAAGGGATAATGGTAGCTTACAGTTCTAGGAATGACAAATCCTGAGAAAAGGTTCCATATCAAGTAGAACCCAAAAGAAACTATGCCAGCAACATGGTGATCTGGGGTAGCACCAACAGCCATCATCCCATATAAGGTGAAGTATAAAAATGTAAAGAACATGAAGAACAGATACCAAAAGAACTTCATAACTGTCCACTCAAACCCAATCATGGCATACACTATAACACCATATACCAGGGTCTGTAGCAATATGTACGGGATCTCAATGGCAACCTGTAGGATTTTCAAATGTGCTAAATTGGTTAAAATTTCATTAGATTTAGAGTTTCCATTTTCATTAGAGCGAAGGGAGTAAGTAATACAAATACAAGGCACAAACCAATTTAGACATGAACAGATATAAATTTTCTGTCTTGTCTTTATTTTGTTTATCTCAATATCTCTGTATTTTCTGTCCTGAAAGACTTACCAAATATAATCCTATGCGTTAAATGGGAAACTTTATGCATACCTGTCCAAATGCATATGGCAAAGCTGAGTACATCCCAGCAGCTTTTTCTCTGTAAAAGACTGTTCTCTCAATGGCCACAACAGGTTGAACGGAGGTAGCATTTTGTACCCCAATGAAGAGTACTGCAGCATACATGGATCCCATGGCGTTAAATACATCTTGTGCTCT
The DNA here is from genome assembly GCF_003086295.3 of Arachis hypogaea. Classification (NCBI taxonomy): domain Eukaryota; kingdom Viridiplantae; phylum Streptophyta; class Magnoliopsida; order Fabales; family Fabaceae; genus Arachis; species Arachis hypogaea. Next base: position 46,511,492 of record NC_092043.1, read on the forward strand.
TTTCCTACATTCAAGAAATCAAAATTCAAATCATGTAATTAAATTAAGGTGATGAAAAGGAAAATAAAGGACATTAATGGTTGCACGTTAGTACCTTTTGGAGCCAATATCCCAAAAAATTGTCCCAAACAGCAAGGCGATAAATGTTGTGAATAAGAATCTCACTGCACTGTATGGAGGGTTTCTCCAATATGATAGGTTTTGTTTCCAAAGACAAGCTTTACATTGGGTTATGAACGACTGTGAGTACTTTGTAGTGAAGTATAAGTCCTTAGAAGCTGATGGGGGTGTACTTAGTTCACTTATCAGTGCCTTGTTTCCCCTGAATGTGATTGGGGAAAATATTAGTCAACCATAGAAAAGCATATTGACAGTAAAAATTGTACAAAAGAGCAGCTTTGTCATTAAAATATGGTGTAAAATACTTTTACAAAGATATTCAATCGTATATTGACATATCAATAAAAAAAAAAGACTAGTTGTCATATCTACTACTTGAATGGTTATATGAAAGAATGAATGTGTTCGGATAATGATGTCAAATGAATGCATCAAACTTACTACTATTACGATATTTGCAGACTATAATTATTCTTGTAAAACATTTGAATCAAAATCAAGTTTTTCATTATTGCTCCTATGCCTTTTCTTTGAATTCAAGTTGATCCTTACCTGTATAGATCAGAATTCTTGTATAGTTCAGCAAAGTTAATTCCTAGAGCTTCCTCTTGTGCTTCTGAAGTAACCTCCAACATCCAAGTTGCAGGATTATAACCATTCTTGATCTTTGGCACTCCATTAATTCCCTATATAGCATGCATAGATTTGTTTGATTAATAAAGTGACTGATAAAACAAGAAACATTTAATACTAATTACCACTTAAGAGCTAGTTGCTGACCTCAAAGTAACTGATAAGGTGAGAAGAATGGCGGCCTAATGGCCCCACATATATCTCTTCACCTCCACGCTTCAAGAGAAGTAACTGTAATAAAATGGATAAAATATAGTTATAGCATTGAAACACTTGAATTTAGCAAAGCATTATCGAGTCAGAAAAAGAAGAATCGATCTCTAACCTCATCGAAAGCATCAAATATATCAATGCTAGGCTGGTGGATTGTGCACACCACGGTTCGGCCTGTGTTGACTGTGTTCCTCACTGTCCTCATAACTATAGCAGCAGCCCTGGCATCAAGGCCAGAGGTAGGTTCATCCATGAATATTATTGATGGATTTGCAACCAGTTCGACCGCAATAGTTAGCCTCTTGCGCTGCTCTGTGGACAGACCATTCACTCCAGGTAATCCAACCAATGCATCTTTCAATGAATTCAGCTCTACTAGCTCCATAACTTCCTCAATGAACATCTACAATCAATGAATAAGAATTGTAAGAACCTAAACTGAGATAGGACATTTTTTAAGATGAAAAAATATGTCAATCTATTCGAGTATGAAATGAATGGAGAAAACATCGCTATAATGCCTTAAGAATAGGATCCAACAAATACAAGATCTAAGACAAAAATAATAATAAAAAAAATATTTTACAGGAAAATTCCATTTGAAGAAACCCAAGAGAGGAAAAAATAGTACATCGAACTTTACCTCTCTTGTGGAAGAATCAACCTCAGGGGGTAACCTTAGCCATGCAGAATAAACAAGTGACTCATAGACTGTGACATGGGGAGAGTGTATGTCAGTTTGCTCACAATATCCGGATATGCGAGCGAATGTTTCTTGCTTCTTAGGGTACCCTGATATGGTGATTTGGCCTTGAATATATCCTGCAGTTTTCCTCCCAGATAACACATCCATTAGAGTGGTTTTACCAGCTCCACTTACACCCATTAGAGCTGTTAGAACTCCTGGTCTAAAAGCTCCACTAATACCCTTCAACAGTTCAAGTTTATCTTCAACTATGCCTTGGGCCTTCATTTCCTGCAAGCATAAACCGAAACCAGTATTCATTTACATGTGTTGTTTGATCCAGCACTTGAAAGATGCTTTATGAAATCAGTTATTTTTACCTGTGGCATGTCTAGTGTATATCTGATTTCATCAAAAGTGATAGAAAGAGGTGTGAAAGGAAGAACCATCCCACGCTTTCTGTTGCGATCAGTTCCATTAAAAGCACCAACTCTTGCAGATAAGGTTCTTGATGACACACTTCTTCCATTACTTTTATCTGCATTGAAAATTGCACTTATAATATTACACAATGAACATGTGTGAAGCTAAGAATATGAAACATAAGCTAGTGTAACTTGTGAACAACCAGAAGCTCCATTCCTTCCAGAAGAAAGTTCAATGATGTGATCATTCCTAACAGAATTCCTTTCAGCTAAAGCTTCTTCTGATATCAATGCTTGTGGTTTGCCAAATGCTGCAGCATAATGATTCAACTCTTAGAGAAGTGCTACAGTTTCACATATTTGAAGGTAGCGCATGCATGTATAAAGATCATAGTTACTAGAAAGCTGGTGTAGGGTTGGATACACGGCTCGTTTTAGTGCATAGTTTACTACTTTTTGCTAAGGTATCAGAAATTCAGAACTGATACTCAAAGATAATATAAAGGTATTTTGCCCTTTTTTTTGTATGTCTCCTCCAAATAAATTTCTAAAAAGTATAGGTAACTAACTTTTAAATAATTAACATTAGCCAACTTTTTCTCTTTATTGTAAAATTATTTCTTTTAACCTTAATTTTTGAAGAATTTAGGGTCTAGGGTTAGAATTTAGCATATAAATTTTAAAATTTAGGATTCAGAGTTTAGAATTTACAAGTAAAAAATGTTGGCTGATATTAGCCGTAAAAAGTTGGCTCCCCAGTTGAATTTAATATACTTACGATCAAGAAAATGCAAGGCCAAAGGGAAAAGCAAATTGAAGAGTAACATGTATCCAATGGAAGCTCCAACTCCAATCCAATACCAATGTGCTTCAGGGAATATTCCACGTGCTTTTAAGACCTTAACACCCAATGGTTCTGTTGAATTAGGTGGAACCTGCAATAATATCAATAAGAAATTCACTTAATTATCAAAATCATATCAAACTTGTTCACTAGTCATTTTGTATTATTTGTGCATGTTTCATTGGTTTGATTGTATTCCTTACATGTTTCCAACTGTTTCCCAGGAATTCATTCACAGCTATAGCATTCTGTCCGTACATCATGGGAGAGATCCAGTAGCCCCATAACCACCACTTCCTCACATCAACTGATTCAAAAGAATGTAAGTAGTTATGTGTTAGATTTTGATATTTGGAGTTTAAAACAAGGTAACGGAGAAATAAATGTATTTTTTTTTATAATAAACTCTGTCAAGGCAATCAAACTCAGTATTCCATCTAAACTTGTGAAGATTAGGTAAACAGTAAACTTGAATTGTAAACTCAACTTCCAATAGTATTTTCATATTCTAGGAGAACTCGGCCTATATTTATAAAGCTGGTCCCATGTTCAGAAAAATGAGGAGGGTTGTTAAGCCTGCGATAGCCAACATAAAACAATGTCGCATCCTAATGCAAGGCCACGACGCAATGACATTTTTGGATCCATGTAGGGTTATGTTAGCCTATGACAGCCAACATAAAACAAGGTCGCATCTCAAAGCATGGACATGATGCAATGATGTCTTTGATTCATGTAGCTGACCCCACTTAGTGGAAAAAAGCTTTGTTAACTACCTTGCATATTCTAGGAGACTAGGACATCTGCAACCATTCATTTTCAATTATAATATTTGATAATTATATAACAAATAAAAATTTTAGTAGTTGTGGAATAGGAATATCCAACTACTTCTCACTCTATTTGAAGACATAAACTTATTATAAACTCAAAGTTTAGAGCTTAGGAGTTTGAGTTAACGGTTAACTCGAGAATTTGATAACCTTTAACTGAATTAACGTTTCACCTCTAGATAGGATGAATCCACCCATGACCATAACTGCAAGTAAAGCAAATGATCCAAATGTGTTGGCCACAATTAGGTTCCTCCCAACTGCCCCCATAAATCGAAAAAGTGCAGAGGCCATCTGGTTGATGCAAGCTAGCAGAAAATACTGCTTGATGAACCTGCCATGAGAAACTATATGAGCATAATGAAAACCAAATTATCTCAGAAAGTAGTGTTAGTTGAACATAGTAATCATTATTCTCCTTGTCAACATATCATCTATATGGTATTGAATGATATATGAACTTCACTTGTATAGGAACGAATCCACACCCTATTTTATATTAGATGTGTAATACTATTGGTATGTAGGCCCAAAATATGACGATAACTCTATTTAAAAAACATGACTCTATTTCAAGTTTATGCATGTTACAAAAACAATAATTATGGTTGAACTAAAAAATTTGGGTACAAAATTTTGAGTTCAAGTATTATTATTGTTACTTGAAAGACCTTTACTCACCTTTCAAAACTTGGATCAAAGCCTATAACATAGTAAGTCATGACAACCCAAATACCAACTTCTACCAAAGTGATAGGAATCTTAAGGATCCATGTTGGCAAAGAGTATGCCCAAGAAGGATAGAATAGAAGGTCCCTTTGCTTGTAGAAAACAGGGAGCTTTGCAATGGTCATGGATAACTCAGAGAATCCATTGAACATTATCACAATCAGAACAAAGAATAAAGCCCCCATGTAGATCCCGCCATCAGATACTGTGTTCCGATGCATCTCAGTTCTCAAGAACAATGTCATTGTTATGAGTCCTGTTAGAATCAACTGAAAAGAATGAACAGGATCAAACTTCTATCTAGTTGACCATAGTACTGATTAATGAAGCTTCGAATATCAAAGCTTTGTACCCATGTTATCTAAAATAACCATCATTTAAAAACTGTTACATTAACAATCCAATATATCTATATACAAATTGTATCAAAAATAAGGTTATTTGTTATTGTTCCATATTTTGACAAATATTTTTAGTGAGGACCATAACTTTGAATAGTACTTACTTGCCACATCTTGAAAATGTAGACAAAGGAGTTCCTTTTCATGAGCAAGAATTCTCTTGAAACACAAGCTCTTAGCAATTCCTTCTTGCTAACACCATACTTGTTCTTGGTTAGAACAGCAGGGTGGCCTTTGGTCTTGTCGAACGGGGTAGCGAGCTCGTCGCCGAGTTTTCGGCCTATGTGAAATGACTGAAATGCTTCTGCAAATTCTCTTACAGAGATAAAGGTATAAGGCTCATCTTTGTTTGCCCAGTACTGCTCTTGATCTTTTCTTGATGTTACCTATTACATACATTAACAGAAAGAGCTTAGTCCATTATTTCAAAATGACAAATCTGTCCTTTATTATTCGAAAAAAGTGTGGCAAATTAGTCATTTTCTTTTCTTATTTTTACAGGGACGAAAGAGCAAGAAGTGTTTGGAGAAACTAGAAAGTTACCTCTTGCAGGAAATCTGCTACTCCTTTTCTTTCTGGACATTTGAATCCCATGTATTCAAAGAACTCAAGAACATTTTCTCTTGGACCCTGATACACAATTTGTCCATCTGATAGGAGAATTACATCATCAAATAGTTCATAAGTTTCTGGTGCTGGTTGGAGAAGAGATATTACAGCAGTTCCATTCAAAATGTGAATGGATTGTCTCAAAGAATTAACCATTTGGAATGTTGTAGAAGTATCCAAACCAGTTGATATTTCATCCATGAAAAGTGCCCTTGCTGGTCCAACTAGCATCTCACCTAAATAATTTATTTTCCACCAGAAAAAGAAAAATAAAATTACTAAAAAGAAAATGACTTAATTTAATGTTAAACAGATGATGTAATTTCTGGTTTTACCAGTTGTGACTCGCTTTTTCTGTCCACCAGAAATACCCCTAATCATTTCATCCCCTACCATGGTGTCAGCACATACTTCTAGACCCAAAATCTGCAATTTATTATGAGCAGAACAACTCAAAAAAAAAAAAAGAAAAAAAATCATATAAAATTTTGATGAATTTAGTTTGTCACCTTCATTATATAATCTGTAACTACATTCGTTTCTTGGCCTTCCAGTGCTGCAGCCTGAAAAATTCAATATGTTTATCTTCATTTCTACATTCCAACCATTTCATCATATTTTGAAGAATTTAACATTGTAATTTATGTCTTTGTAAACCTTCATATAAATATCTAGATCAGGATCTGGCTTAATGTTTTCTGCCTTCTCTCTTCTTGATAATTCTGCCAGCATATCTGCAAGTTACCAAAAATTGTAAACAGTTTAACCAAAGTTTAACTGACACGATCCTTATAAGTTTAGACCATGTTACTTAAAAGAAACTTTGGTACAGAGCAAACAGAATGTAGAAGATGAGAGAACCCGGGCCTGAAACTGACCGTAACGCATTCCGATCCCTTGACACCTTGCTGAAAAGGCCAACGTTTCTCTGACTGTCAGTTCCCCTATGTGGAGATCAGTTTGACTTATGTAAGCTGATGTTCTCTGAGGCACAAATTCCTCCATTCCATGACCGTTGTAGGAAACTCTCCCAGAAAACTGCAATGTATCAGATATAGACTTTGAATCATAATAAGCATGAGAAGGATTCTCTCCAAATCTAAGAATTTATTAGTCCGATTTCTGATTAAAAAAAAAAAGGCTTAATCTCACATCCAAGGTAATCAAACTCAATAGTAAACCTAGACTCATGAAGTTTAGGTAAACTTGATTTCCTCACATCACATGTCCTTACCTTAAGATCTTTACCGAGTCTTCCGGCCAGTGCCAGCAACAGCGTGGTCTTTCCAGAGCTTGGAGGGCCTAAGAGCAGTGTCATTCTACACAAGCCAAAGGAAAATGTTGAGAAATAGTTTCCAAAAAAAAATCACTGATTTGAATTGTTGTCCCATATTCACCTTCTAGGCTTGATGATTCCACTAACATCATGAAGAACCGTGAATGGCTTCTTTCGACTCGGAAGAAGGCAAAGAGAATTCAGGAACCCCTTCAAAAAGATAAAACAGAGGAAAGAAAATTAATGTCTGCACAAAATAAATGTTAACTTCTAAGTTTGATTATGTTTTTCCAAATATAATTTTTTGGACTAATAAGATCCAAAATCTAAATGATCATAATATCGTACGATCAATTACCTCTAACAAATTAATGCAGAAGTTAAGGTTTGTTGGCAATGCCCTGCTTCCAACATGAGCCTCAGCTTCAACATTCAAATGCTCGAATCGGACTTCAATTGTCGGAATATCAAGTCCAACTCTGCAATTCAAAAAGTACAACAACCGCATTATAAATCTTTTTGACACATTTCAATTAGTTTTTTCAAGAACTAAATGATGTTAGACTTATTAGTATGTTTCCTTTTGTTACCTATCGATTCTCCTTCTCAATTTCAACAAGAACTTTTCATTGTCCTGTTCAGCAATCTTGACTAGCCTCTCTACCAAATTCTTTCTCTGCAAGGGACCAAGTTTGTTGATATCGATCTCAGTGTATTCGCCTTGTGATTCGGTTAGTATTCCTCTTGTTAAGCGTAGATACGTTGGAAGCTTCTCGATGGCCGCCCATTTGAGCTGTTCTTCATCGTCGTCTCTCCTCGAAGAGCCTGAGAACACATCAACAGCACCACTGCCTCTCCATATACTCGAGCTTCCTATGCGTGCGCTCGCCACTCTTAGTTCATCATTCTCCATGTTTTGATGATGGTTAGTTGCTGCTTCAAGTCGCTCAAAAGTTCTTTGGAAGAAACTGGTGTTAGTTTCTAGAAATGGATATTGTTATTCGTCTCATAGTTCAAGGATCAAGTGTGTGTGTGATAGATATGTTTGAGCTTTTTTTTCCCTTGGTTTTTTGCACAGAGAGAAAGAGAGGGAGAGAGAGAGAGTTGAAACTTGAAAGAGAGGTTAGTGTGTTTGTAAAGTGAGTGTCGCTATTTATAGAATGATGATAGAAGAAACTTACATGCAGTTGCGGACTTGCAGTTTATGTTAGTTGGTTGACTACAATAAGTTTCACCAAGTTTCATATTCAAAAGTGAAAACATGTTGCATGGTTTTTAATTATGGCTTACCTTGTTTTATATTTTTAATGATTGAGTAATATTAAATATAATAAATATATAATTATAAATATTATATGAATAAAAAAATAAATAATAATTATTTAGTTTTTACCATAAAAGATTTAGTCAATTGGACAATGACAAAAAAAACTAAACTAACTTTTTTTTTTAAATTAGAAATAAAACTCGTCTGCAACTTTTGTGTGAGTATAAAGAGACTATATCATTTAAATTTTAGTTGATTGTCAAACTAAACTATACAATTATTAAATCGGTAAACTTTTATTGATTCTATTAAAAAAATTACGTTAAATTCCTATATTATCCTCCATCGTCATCTTCAACAACTTCTCTAGCAGCATCCATGAGCTGGGCATTAGACTAATCAATCCCAAAAGGCAACATCTTCTTTGTAGCCAATTGCAGACCAAGCGCCACAACCAAGCCATACGCCACCATCCCAACCAAAGACATTCTTTCAAACACATTGCCTACAAATAATACCTTTGATAACGCAAATTTCAAAGACAAGAAAAAATCACACAGAGAACAACAATATCGCACACACACATCAGAAACCATAACAAATCAAATCATATAACCGTTCAATTGCAAGCACCATCGAATAGTTGCAACATATTCAAGAGAAGGCAAAGAAAAAAAAAGTACCGAAAGCAAAGGCGTAATCACTGTTGAGTATGTCGCCGCAAGGAGAACCGCCGATACGGCAAAATGCTTCGGAACCGGTGAGCTTCAGCTTCTGAGTCCATTTGGCGGAGCCGGATGAAGTGGCCGGAACCTTGGTTTCCTGGTCGAGTTCTGCGGCGGAGCATTTGAGAGGTGGCGGCAACTTATCCGCGACATTATGTTGGAAGAGGCCCAAGCACCGGTGGTTGGGTGAACCTTGTTGGAGTTGAGTTGAAGAGAAAGAATATGGGTAATTTGAAAATTTTATTGAAAAATTAATAAAATATTAATATTTGAGTATTTTTGTTGTATCGAATTTTTTTTATAGATATAATATTAATTTTTAATTTAATGAGTTAATATTTACAAAATTTATAGGTATAAATAATTATTTTTAAAAAAAAAAAAAATTTAAACTAGTCCCTAAATTTCCAATGCAAGTGCCTCAATTTTAGTTTGTATTTAACAGAAGTTACTCACCATCATCTTTTAGGTATTTTAATAATGACGTATATAGAGAAAAGTCACGTTACGTGATAATTATAATGATTTTGTTCAATTCAATCGTTATCAATAATGTATATCTTTAATCTCAATTTCAGTTTTAAAAATTTTCCTGCATCATTAGAAGTCATTTTCTGTTTTCTCTTCCGTCATTGTTAGGTGCATTTCAAAAGATTAATGATAGAGAAAGGGAGCAATGTTGTTGGTAACTCCAATGAAAGAAGCTAAAATAAGAGAACCACTAGAAGTCAGCGAACCACTAGAAGTCATAAACGACTTTTAAAGAGGTGTGGATATGGTAGCTAATTCATCCTCATGGTCAATAACAGATGTGAATACAAGAAGGCTATTTCTTGTCTAAATTATAACGTAAGTGCATTTTGTTAATTTATGTTGCTAGTCTTGTTGCTCTATAATCGTGTAAAGAGGTTACAGAGTGTTGACAATAAATGGTGTGGTCTTTTTTATTGGGCTAACAAAGTTGAAGATGAAGAAAAAGTAAGTGGTAGAGCAAATCGTAGTTTTGAAATAGATGAATATGATAGAGAATAAAACTTACTTAGAAAATTGGAAGTTTAAAATCTGAAATTCGTATTTTGTTTGTTGGTGGTTATTGTCTTACTAATCATTGTAGCTGTGAAGTTAATTTTGCCTAATGTAATTAGGAAAATCCTAAATGCGATGGTTATTATGGTTGTACCTTTGAACACAAGAATAAAAATGACTTTCTTCTATTTTGTCATTGTTGTTAAAATGTAATTCCAATCAAGAAGGAAAATAAAACTACAACACAGTAATAAAATCGAAACCATGCTACATTCACACCATCAAAAGTATTTCTAAACTTGTCTAAGTGAAACAAGACACTATCAAAAAATATGCAACAAAATATTCAAAAAGTAGCCAAAACATAGATATAATAACATAGACATGGAAGTCAGTAATACAGAAGTCAAATCTCCAAAATCAAAATGACAGGAACAACAAACATATACTTCCATCAATCTATAAGTTCACTTTTTGCTTCTTTTTTTTTTGTTTGGTGGTTTGAATTCCGGAGTTGATACAAATTGCATGAAATTGCCTAGTCTTAAAATCCTAGCTGCAAATGTACCTAACATTGGATCAATTGGAGCACTACTTGGTAGTGAAGTACTTGAAATTGGAGCAATGGGTGCTGATGGAGTATTTGAGCAATGGTGGCTGGTGGAGTAAATGAAGTTGGTGCAATGGCTGATTATAGAGCACTTGAAATATGGGATTGTTTCCTTTTAGGGAAAAACTTTGCTAGCCTTGCATGTGGGTTGGAAATGGTATTTGGGGTTGGAATTTGAGTGGGGTGGGGCTGTTATTAGGAGTTATATTTTTGATAGGCTGAGATTGGTTGACCGCTAGGGTGGGATTTGGAGTAAGAGGCATGGCCCTAGAGGTTTATTTTTACGGACAATAACACGGCTTTTTTACCTAAATGCGCATCTAAAAAATATTAATTCCCAAAATGCGCATGGCTGGAAATCTTTCTGTAAATGCGCATTGCCATTTTGTAGCCTCTGCCCGTAAAATAGAAATGAACTCCATTTCAATTATGGTGCCCACGAAATGGGCATTCCATGTCATGCTAACCACACACGAAATGGATATCCCATTTCCATGAGGGCAGCAGCGAAATGGAAGGAGGAACTCACGGCAGGCATCAGCGAAATGGGTGTACGGCTGAGTTCAGAATACATGTCTCCTGTACCGCACACGAAATGTCACAAATTTGTGTGTACTGCACACGAATTGGGACAACGGCTAGGCTATAAAAACCCTTCGCCAGCAGAAGTAAACCCACATTTCTCACTCTCACTTCTTCTACCCTTCTTTCTTCTCCGAAAATTCCACTCTCACAGAAGCTAATTTCACTAATTTTTGGGTGTCATAATGGCATCTAAATATATTTATGTGGTCATATATCCCAATGGTGAAATTTCGTATACAGGTGAGGGAGTGACCTTTATGTGTGACGACCCACTTTGGATAATGATTTCTCCACAGTCGTGTCTGCAACAACTTAAAAATATGATTCTGATGAACACTGGGCTGATTGGAAAAAAGGAGATCAGTACGCTCATTTACAGGATGCCCGTTGCTGTAGCTAATTCGTTTACATATCAGAAGATGCATATTAAATCTGACCAGCACGTGTCGATGATGTTTTCATATCATCGTAGCATCGGAAGCATCTATTTGATGGAACTCTGCGTGAAGCTCCAAGATGTGGGGGGCAGCTCATCTAGTTCGAATAACGTGGAGGAAATGCGAAATTCCGGTGCTGGTGAAGGCATTCCATTTTTGGACATAGGTAGGGGTCGTAGTCCGTCCTTTAATGCCATCGTGGCCCCCGCCCAAAATACAGAAATACCTGACCGACGTCCCTTCCCAAATGTCCATGTTGCATATCCGGAAGGAATGGCCGACGGGTTGGCTGACTCATCTGAGGAAGACGAGATTGAGAATGATAGTGGAGAGGAAGCAGAGGTTGTTCCGGAAACCCAACCGGTTCAGGGCGAAAGGGTCATCCCAAGTGTTGTTGAACCGATCAATGTTGCAAGGGTCGGAGCTCTTTCCAGCGGCACCCCCGACCATTACCTGCACCTCAGTCTTGGTCCAATGAACTCGACAAATGCAGAGGACATACCCAGTAACTATGGTTTGACAGGTGAAATGGAGCTAGAGGTTGGCCTGAAATTCCTGACTAAGGATGCAGCAATACTTGCTGTTAAGAACTACAACATACGTTGAAGTGCGGAATTCAAAGTAGTGGAGTCAGATCATACCAGGTATGTTTGTCGGTGCAAACTTTTTGGTGACCAATGTTCCTGGATGGTGAGGGTTGCGAAGACGAGGGCGTCCAGATTTTGGGAAGTTCGAAAATACCAAGGGCCTCACACTTGTTTGGCGTCCAAGACTTCGCAAGATCATGCTCAACTGGATTCAAATGTCATATGCCAGCACATATTTCCCGTGGTTCAAGCAGACGCAACAATTTGCATAAAAGTGTTGCAGGGGTCCGTGGAGTCGGCGTACGGATACAAGGTGTCTTACAAAAAGGTTTGGCTAGCGAAGCAAAAGGCAATAGCGAGAATCTATGGAGACTGGGATGATTCTTATAACCAGTTACAGAGACTTCAATGCGCTGCAAACCTTTGTTCCAGGTAAGCCTATCTATCGGATTGCATACTAGTTTTGTAATAGTTTTCATGCTCTTACAAATTTGCCACTTTGTCATAGGGACAATTGTTGACCTACAAACCCGACCATGCTACGTGGGCAACACCCTCGATCGTGAAAGCGTCATGTTTCATCAAGTATTCTGGTCATTCCCATCGTGTGTCGAGGCATTCAAGCACTGCAAACATCTAGTTTCGGTTGATGGAACACACATGTATGGTAAGTACACGGGTACCTTGTTGATGGGAATAGCACAGGACGGAAACAACAACATTCTTCCCATAGCTTTCGCGCTAGTGGAACGGGAGAACACAGCTGCATGGTACTTCTTTCTGACCAACTTAAGGAGACATGTGGCTACGCAACCAGATGTTCTACTGATCTCTGACAGGCATGCGGCCATAAAGGCTGCACTGGAGCGAGAGGGTTGTGGCTGGGAACACAATGTTTACTGTGTCCGACACATTGCGTCCAATTTCGCAACAAACTTCAAGAGTAAAGAAGGCAAAAGACATCTTGTTAGCGCTGCATACTCGAAGACCCAAGAGCGGCACAGTACTACCTAGAGTTAATCAGCGCACATGCCTTTATACAACCAACAGAGCACGGCACTACCCCAACTATATGTACTAATGGCTTCATAGTTTGCCAGGAGAGGAAGATAACGTACGTGAACCGTGTTGTTCGCTTTGTCAGGAAGTAAAACGCCACCCAATAAATACATAATGTAACAACGTGCATACCATACGAGGGCCTCCTCGGGAGAGTCAAGAGGCATCTATTACAGTCTACTCCTGAGCCACTTCACTTTTATGTTATACTTCGTGGTCCCAACATGTCCGTCAGGAACTTCTCCAAGGAGTTCCTCACACCATTGCCAAATATCTCTCTGGTGAAACTTACTTCATGACCTCAGAGTGCCGCTGACCGGTTCACCGTCGATTGGTAACCCCACCTGCATGGCAACATCCTCCAAAGTGATAGTACACTCACCCCATGGGAGGTGGAATGTATGGGTCTCAAGACGCCATCTCTCTACAAGAGCGCTAATCATTGGGTTGTCGTACTCAAAACGCTTTATCAGAGACGCATAATAGAAGCCGGCTCTTCTTAGATACGACTCTAGCATCTGCCTCCTAATCTCCATACTCGGATCTGCTTCGTCTACAGGGAAAACATCGACCAGCGTGCCATGCGGAGTCAAGACACGTGCCGGCTGAAATTGAAATAGATCAAAACACAATTATATAGTTTAAAACAATTATTTAAATTATTAACAATTTTTTTATAATTAAAAAAAATAAACTCACCTTAACATGTAAATGAGCATAAATGTGAAATTCATCCAACCTATTAAGATTTTCTTCCATATTAATTCCACTTCCACTCATTTTTTTAATAATTAAATTACTCCTCAACTTCTCTTTTTTTTCACCGAAGCAACCCACTACTTCACTTCTCCTTTTTTTTTACCTTCGCTTTGGTCCCCTCCCCTCCCACAACCTCCTTTTATATGCTTCAAACTCACAACCCAACAATAAATTGCCTCACTTTCACCTAATGCATGCTCGTACGGGAACTGCAACACTGAGACTTACTGCCCCCCCCCCCCCATTTCGTGCCTGCCACACTTGAGGATGGCTATTTCGTGTGTTCCTTCCATGAAATGCCCAACTCGTGGATGACACACTTGATTTGGTCCATTTTGTGTGTGCCATCAGTAAAGTCCCCCATTTCGTGCTTGCCATGCGTGTAATGGTCCATTTCCTTTGTGCCAGGCACGAAATGGTTTGTGTCAGTGCCATGATCCCATTTCGTGGACACCCTCCTTAATGTGTATACTATTTCCATTTCGTGGTTGCTCCTTGCGAGTTGGGGGTACGCATTTGCAAAAATATTTTCATCCATGCGCATTTTGGGAATTAAAATTATCTCCATGCGTATTTACATAATTATTTAACTTATATTTTGTGGTAATTATGTTTTTGTACTTATTACTATATGTTATTATAAAAATTATATATATTTTATGGCCATTAAAAATATTTTTACCGGTAATCGAATAATTGCTACTAAAATTTTTTACCGACAAAGTATAAATAGTTAGTGCCTAATTGCCGATACATATATTAGCAGCTATTTTTATTGCTGTTAAAATAAAAATAAATGGCTATTAAAAATAATTTTTTTAGTAATATAGTGAGATATTTTATGAAATTAAAAAAGCAAAAATAATGGAAAAAAATATGAGTTATCTTTTTTATTTGATTTACTATTTAGATAGCCATCAAGATTCAAGACATATGATTATTTATGGTAATAACTATTTTTATGTAAAATAGAATTTTTTTATATATAATGAAAATAATTATTAGAATTTAGCTAATAAATGTTTTAAAAATTTGTAAACTTTTTCTTTTAGTAATTACATAATTATTCATTAAAAATTTCAATTTTTTTCGTAAAAGCTTTTCTGATTGACAACATTGACAAATGTCTTGTTTGTTAGCCAAATCCTTTTTTTTTAAATGACAACTTCCTTAGTATTCAAAATTTTAATCTAGAGAATATAGAGATATTAATATTGTAACTGGTAGTCAGTTATTGATTATTATTATTAGCATGATTTTGAAAAAGTCGGACCGAGCAGGCTAGTCAGATCGGTCTAATTATAAATCGAAAGTTTTTATAGTTTGGTCCAACAAAAAAATTCGTTCTAGAAACTGTCTGTGAACCGTTGAACTAGTCCAACAATTATGTTATTAGATACAGTAGTGCTACGTTACTAACTTTATATCTGCTAAAATCTGCCAACTTGAGTTGGGCTGGACATGAAGCCCATCTACTAAATAAAGCCACATCTAAGTTAATCATGGTTTAATTCTAATTTATCACGTGTTGGTAATAGTTGGCAGACTCTCTCTTGGTAACGTATACTTTTCCTATTAGATATTAGATATCGGATAAAAGCATCATATAGTGACTCAAAATACAACTGGAAGAAGCACGATTAGTGGAGGTGGATAGGGAATAGGTGCTAATAAGAGAATATAAATAATAAAAACATAATATTTAAATATGCTAAATAATTTTAATAAATGTTAAATTTATTATAATATATTCTAATAGTCCCGAGTTGAACGAGTTGAAGTTCACCGTCAACCGCTGCTACATGCGCCACTAAAGGTCCCCTCTCTGCCTCCATTTGCCTTGCTCCTTCAAGAAGAATTTTGGGCCAGTTTTCGATGCTTTCATGCATCATCGACCACACCATCTTCTCTATCATATCATTTCGAGTTGAAAGAGCCAAATTTCACTCTCAGCCTCTGCCGCCGCATGCGCTGACTGAAGGTGGTGCCACTGTCAAACCACAAACTTCATCTCCATCCGCAATGTTTTTTTCCTTTTTGATCAACACCTTCTTGCACAAATGACCACACCATTATACTTGCCATACTGCTACAAGTCCAACGGACCCATCCCCGTCTCCATTTGCTACCGCACGCGCCACCCAAACCTATTGTCTCCATTTGTCTCTTTATCAATTTCCAAAATTAATCTAGGTTGTTCCTTTCGTATGTCAGATCAATGGTCTAGATCATAGTCCATCATTTTGCCTTGTCTCGTATGGATTGACCCGTTCACAACCCATACCTCCACCCACCCACCCCGTCCCGGCTTTGTTTTGACCCATGCATTGCCCGGGCAGTTGACTCAGTTGCTGATATGTCTTTGCGCCCACTCCTATACTGCCATGTGTTTCCACACCGCTGACGTGCCTGCTAACGTGATCTGTGTGGGATTCCTTCTAAGGATTTTTTATGTCTTCTTTTCAATTTTGTCCTCTGTTTTCACAATTTTAGTTTTGATCTTGCCATTTTTTATTTTTTTGGACTTTTTATCTATTCTCATGGAGAACCCAAATGTTTTTCAGCCAATTCCATATGCACCATGTTTTCTAACAGATAGCCTCCTTCCAGCTGTTCACCTCCTTTTTGGTAGTTCACCTCCTTTCTGATAATTCGCTTCCTTTTTGGCAATTCGCCTACTTCTGACAATTAGTCTCCTTTTCAACAATTCACCTCCTTTCCGGCCATTCGTCTCCTTCCAGTAGTTTGCCTCCTTTCCGGAAGTTTGTCACCTTTTCGGCAATGCACCTCCTTCCGGCAATTCTGCCTGTGCTTTATTTCGGCAATTTTGTTTATGCATCGTCCCGACAGTTCCGTCTACACCCATTTTATCAGTTTTGCCTATGCCACGTTCCAACAATTCTATTTATGCTCATTCCGTCAGTTTTGTCTTCACCTAGAGTTTTCACAGTTCTATGTGTATTCTAAGTTCATGCAGTTTCTATACGCACACCAAATTTCTACCATTTTTCTTATTCTATTGTTTTAATAAGTTTCAAACACAAGTTGTCACTTGAATTTAAAAAAGATATTAGAGAATATAAGATATTAATATTGTAGTTGGTAGTTAGTTGTTAATGATTATTAGATTGTAAAAAGTTGGTAAAGGCCGTCAAACAGGCTAACCTAGCCCATTTAAGCCAATTTCATTCACAAACCATAATTTTTCAGCCCGATGTGTTAAATGGGTTGATTTCATTTATCTTTTTATTTTATTTTTTAAAAAATATTTTGATAAAAAAATCACTTTTAAGTTAAAAATTTTAAACAAATAATATTTTTTTTAGTCAGTGAATTAGATCGGGAGAAATATCGACTAAAAATATTACTTTTTAAAAAAAATGTAAAAAAAAGGTCGCCCGTTTTATTCACGGACTAACCCGTTTTTTTCCGTCATTTATTTTTTCGAATTAATTAAACTCAGCTTATTTAACTCGAAATTTAAATGAGTTTATTTTAGAGGCAAAATCTGCCATTTAAACAAACAAATAAATTAATCTAATAAATTTAATCCATTTTAACTGACCTAATATTTATGATAGTAATCACTGTATATATAAGTTGTCTTGTCTATTATCAATACACAATCACAATATGCAAACTTTTTTTTTAGTTTCTTCTCTTGAATTCTAGCACATATTTTTTCAACTATGACTCAGAATTATTCAAAGAATGCATTAAGATATTAATTAGACTGCGACTATATACTTTTGGCCTACAATATTCTGCGTCCCCAAAACTTAATCTACTTATCTACATATTAGAAAGAAAACGATTTTATCGTTCATCCCTCTTCTAACTTTGTAGTGGATTTTTATTTTTATTTTGAGACAAAATATAAATAAATATACTAAAGATTATTCAAATAAGTAAACTTTTGAAAAATCTTGCAATAAAATCCACGAAGAACAAAAGTACAAAGTAAGTTCTTAAAAGATTGGAAGACTGATTTGTAAGTTCCTGTCCAAATGAGATAGAGGAGTGATCCAAAGAATAAAAGGTATTTAGAGTTACAACCTAACGAGATAGAAGAGTGATCCAAAGAATAAAAGGTATTTAGAATTATAATTTATGAAGTACAGATACTTAATTGAGTTATTGTGTTTGGGTGTCAGAATACTTTGGACATAATATTTATTGATATTCGTCCAACACACGTGTTTGTTGTGTTCAACCATATCTTAATAAAAAATAAAAAATTCGCTAAACATATTTGAACACTTTTAAATACTATCATGTATCAGTATGTTCAATTTTATTTTTAATATGTATTCTTAAAATGAGTTTAGAAATAGTATAAATAATTATTTATTAAAAAAATATTTTAAATACTTTAATTATATAAAAGAAGAAATTAAAAAGTTAAAAAATTAATTTATATTTTAATATTAATAAAATATTTTATATGTTAGAATTAGGACACATATTAGATAAACTATATATATATATATATATATATATATATATATATATATATATATATATATATATATATATATATATATATATATCATGTTTCTGTATTTTATAAAATTTTAAAATTTATGTATCTACGTTTTTTGTATAGTATCGTATTTTATGTTTTGTATCCGTATCAATATTTGTGTATTATAAGTTACAATTTTTTAAAAATTTTATATTTTTTTTATTCTCACTTATAGGTCTATCGCAAAAAGTTTTCAAAAACTTATTTGATACTCTTTCTAGGGATTTATACGTCCATTATTACAACATTATCTAAGAAACTAATTATCAAACTACTCTATAATATATAAAAAAAATATTTAATTACATATACACATAGTAAATAAAAATAAAATTCTTATGTTTACTATATTTCTTACAAGTAGAAATAAATATATTTGGTTAAGAGACAGAATCCAAACCATTATCGTAAAAACTATATAATAACATAAGATTATTAGAATACAGATAGATAAGTTGAGTGAGATCATTATTACTCCTTCCTTAGGGAAGAGAAAAGAAGTCATAAAATCGAGAAATATCATTTTTATAATAATAAAACACACTGCCAACATTTATAGTAAAAATGAAGCAATAAAACCCCCAATAAAACAAAAATATATGGCTAATTAGATTTGGCATTATGAGCTTTTAAAGTTTGGTTTTGCCATACGAGGAAATAATAAATTCCATATTTCCACAAGTCGTATGTCTCGTAAACTGAACTCCGAAATAATCGCGCCAACTAGTTGCCGACTTTGCTCGTATTTTAATATTGAATTTAGATCATACGTGCCGGACATTTATTATTAATTAAAAATTTTAAGTAATTTTTTTAATATCAAATAAATATATTAAAAAATTAAATTTTTTATATTTTAATAAAAAAATTTAATTTATAAATTTAATATGAATTTTTAGAATATAAAATAGATAAATCTTTTAATATTTTATTTTTAAATTAAGAGTGGGATCCTTTAATTTCCCTTTTACAATTGTACATTACAAAAAAATCATTGAATATCGTTAGATTTACAGGCAGATTTAGTAAAAAAATCTGCCAATAATGCATTTATCGTCAGTTTTAGCAATAGAATAAATCCGACGATATAAATCTCATTAGAAAATAATTATCGGTAGATATTTCATCCGCCTCTAAATACCGACAAATTTAGTGATATAAATTTTTAGTTTGCAAAATTTTAGAGTTTGTTATCGTCGGATTTATCCCCTGAGAAATCTGACAGTAATATATTATCTATTAATAATTAAATTAAGAGTGAATATCTAACTTGGCCACTGATAATTTTTCGAAGGACTACGAGATCTCTAAACAAAAAAAAATCATTTTCTACCCTTAATATTTTTACGTGACATGTTAATTACTAATATATCCTCCATTTAATTTTTATAAGTAAAAATTATTTAAAAATCACTAATAATTTTTAGTTTTACACAGTAAATTTAGCTAAAGTATTTGAAAAAGGTAATGAAAAATAAAAATAAAACTAAACAGCCTTGATATTTATTCTTAAAAGATAATGAGACTCCCAACAAAAATGAATTTGTTAATCCTAGTTGGTTCTTAATGGATAAATCAACATTTTAATATGTCATGTAGGCTTATTTGATTAATACAAATAGAAGATATTAACAGAAGGAATAATTAGTCTCATAAAAATAAAGATTAGGGACCGAAAAGAATTTTTTTTAGGATCTTGTTGTATTTTGAGATAATTATCAAAAGCTATTTAGATTTTTTTTTTCTCTTAAATTAATAACTACCGATTTAACTAACGGTAAACTTAATTTTTTTTTAAATTTATTTGAAAATTTAATATATAATTTTAAATATTTAAATTTCATAATTTTTAAAACCAACAAAATTTAAAGTTTTACAATTTTTTTATAATAATTTGTCTATAATTTTTAATTAAAGATTCATAAACAAATTTAAGTATTAAAGTTTATAAATGAAAAAGAAAAATAATAATCACTCGTATAAGAATAATATTGTGGTGGTGATGAAAATTTTGGTAGTGGTTGTTTAGTGTTGGTGGTGACCATAGAGGCGACTGCAATGGAGACAGAGGAACTAGTGCAGAGGGGTTCCGTCGTATAATCACCACCATGAATTTGGGAAAATTGAGAATTAGGGTTAGTATGGTTTTAAATTTAAAAATGAAAGTGTAACGAAACTTTCATATAACGGATGTCATATATTGGCATTTTTGTTTGCCATTTTACTTCATTCTATTAACGGAGATGGCTTCTCTCTACATTGGGTATTTCTGTTTCATTTTTAAAAATTTAGAAGACACTTTTATCATTAACAAAATTGGAGATAATTTTTTTTACCATTTTAAAAATTCGGATGCAAAATTAATAGTTTACTCTAATCTTAGAGTACTTGTGGGTTGCGTTTTCATTATGACGAAAACATGAAATAAAAATAGAAAATATAATTTTATTAATCTTACTATTTTTCCATAAAATTTTAAAACAAAAAATTAAAAATACAAATACAAATAAAACGTTTCCCAAATTTTTGTATCTAATAATTAGTTTAATTCTTAAATTTCATAAAAAAAAATAATATTTATATAAATGTCCCAAACAATTTGTATTTTTATACAAGGTATCTCATTTTTTATCTATAAACTGAATTAGTCCAAATAGGCTTCATAAAAACCAAGCCAGCATGTGTTTGTTGGATAATTAATAATACAGTGATAATAAGTTTATAAATTTAAAGAAAAACAATGAAAACCTCTGTTCAAAAAAGTTAAAAAAGCCATTTTTAAAAAATGTAAACATCAATTTTAGAAAATTGAATCTAATATACAGGACGTGAGAAAGTGCACGTCTTAACTCAGCCATTGTTTTAGCCGTTCTTAGAAGTCATTGTTACAACCTTAACTTAAGCTTCATGTCTCGAAGTCTCGAAGGGAAGTGTAGTGAAAACTGACAAAATTAGAACTCATGAGAAGGCTGATTTTGCCAACCCCAAACTAGAACTCAACTATCTTTTCATGTTTAGCGTTTACATTTCTTTTTTCCAAAGTTTGAGTTTGGAGTGTATTTTTTTTCTTCGAATTCTATTAATTAATAATTAAAAAAAATAAAATCTTAAATGTAGTTGTTTTTATTGAAGTTGATAGTTGAAAATCGTTAGGGTAGCGTTTGTTTGTAGAGTCACGACAGAACAGGACACTGAGACAAAGACAATAGGACAGAGACATTAAAAATTATGTTTTGTGCATCGTGTTTGGATACGATGGATAGGACACTAATGTAATGTCCAGTATTATGTTTGGATACACATGGACAAGACTAAAATATTATATAAAATGACTAAAATAGCTATGTGATTCCAAATTTTTTAGTATAAACTAATTTAATAAATAATGAGAGTACATAAGAGTACAAACAGTGGGAACTTGAAAAAAATATTTGAAGCAGTCAAAAATTTTAATAAAAAATTATATAATAGTATTTATATTAAAATAAAATTTATAAATATAATTATTTTTTTAAATTTATTATTAATATGTAGGAATACATATGGTTAATATTAACAAAAAAAATCTGAGTTTGATTAATAAAAAATTTTATTTAGGTTAATAAGCCAAATTAATTTTAAATACAAAATCAGTTTTAAAAAAAGAATCTATTTTTAAATGGAAAAAAAATAATTTTTGCACATAAAAATCTATTTTTATTTAGAAAATTAATTTTTTTATCTAAAATTTTATTTTTCTTTTCAAAAAATTAATTTTTCTTTAAATTATATAAAATCAATTACAATTTATAAATTATTTTTTAGCATTTTAAAATATCAATTTTACCTTTATAATATTTATCTTTTAAAAGTCTCAAGACTAATTATTTTTATTATTATTTTTATTATAATATAAGGTTAAAATGATGTTGAAGTAAGAATGATAAGAAAAAATGATGTTGAAGTAAGAATGATAAGAAAAAAGAAATTATCCAGTCCAATAAAAAATTTTATAAAAAGGAGAGAGTACCTGAGAAAAAAAGAGAAAGAAAAAGAACGTAGAGATAGAAAAAGAGCATGGAGTAAAAAAAGTACTTTATGAGAACAACGCAAAATAGGAAAAATAAGAAGGGGGTAACAGTGAAATAATAAAAAATAGCACTATGGACAAAAAAGAAAAAAATTCATAAAAACAGTTCGTGTCCATCATTGTCCTTCATAAAAGAGTGGACACAAAAGTATAAAAAACTGTCCCGAAGACAATATGTTCAGTGTCCATGTCTTTGCTTCCAAACGCTTTTTAAGAATGTGCTGTCCATGTCTTTGTGTCCTGTCTCCGGAAACAAACGCTAGATGACAATTTAGTCAGACATGTCAAATTATTTAATGATTTTTAACTATCAACTTTATGTAAAAATAACTGCATATGAGACTTCATATAAAAAAAATTTTATAAAAAAGAATGAAAAAATTCATGTAGAAGATAAGCAAAATAAGGTTTAATTATTATTTTATTGGTCTCTATAATTTTATGAATTTAAAATAAGGTTCTTATATTTTTTTTATTTTTGATTGAGTCCCTAAATTATATCAAATTTTGTGATTAAGTCCTGCTGCTATAACAAAAATATTGAAATTAACGGAATATTCTGTTAAACAAAACGAATATACTTAATACTTGACTGAATATTCTGTTAATTCTAACATTTTTGTCATGATAAAAACTTAGTTACAAAATCTATTATAGTATAAGAACTTAATTAAAAAGAATAAAATATAGAGACCTAATTAAAAATTTGATAAAATTATAAAGATCAGTAAAATAATTAAACCCAAAAATAATTATCATCGTACATAAAAATTAATCTCAAATATATTTATGAACCAAAAAAAAACATATATATGTTCTATCACATGTCTTATATATATTTGAAATCAGAAATTCTTATTACAGCGGGAAAGAAATTGAAAAAGAAAGATTCAGTGAGAATTGTGAATACCAAAATATAATAAAGAATATATCTTAAATTGAACAGTGTGTCAATGTTGTAATATCATATTAGATTACTAAGGAAAAGTATATGTTACCAAAAGGTTATCAGCCAAAAACTAAACAAAATCACATTAATTTATATTAATTATTAATTTTAAATTTTTTAAATTCAAAATTTAAAATCTAATTAAGTAAACCTAATTAAAACCTATAAAAACATTCTTTTTCTCTCTCACATTAACCTACTCACCTCTAACAATCACACACACAGACCTCTCTCTCTCGGCAATGCTGCTAGAAGCGCCGGCGACTTCCATGCTCTCTGCGACGTTCTCAACAAGCGCATCCAAGACAACTGTTTTAACACGAAGTCTATTTTCGACTGAGGCAACGCCCGAAGTGGATTCACGCGCTTTGGTTTCCGTTCCGCCATCTTCATCGTTGACTGTCACGGCTCTTTCAAAGCGCGTGAGCAAGAAGAATGAGCTAGTAAGAGTCTCCGAACTCAGCCTTCACGAGAAACATTTAATATGAAACATCTTAGTGAATAAGGAACATGAGGATTCTCAAGTTGCAATGTTGGGAAGACAGGTATCAAATAAAGTTAGAAGAGATGTGTGGAGTCGAGTTCAAATGGCTTCGAAAAGCGTTGTACTCGCAGGCTTTCCTAACATTCATATTTTGGAGCTCCCCCATTTTTGTTTCAGCTGTCACTTTCGCTACATGCATATTGCTGGCTGGAGAGTTGACTGCTGGTGTGTTTTCTGCTTTGGCTACTTTTAGAATCCTCCAAGAACCTGTGAGAAATTTTTCGGACTTGGTTTTAACAATGGCTCAGACTAAGATTTTGATTGATCGAATATCTTGTTTCCTACTTGAGGAAGAGTTGCAGGAAGATGCAACTATTGTCATGAATTATAAAAAAAACATTTATTTAATATTAAAAAAAATATTCTATACTTAACAAAAGAAACATCTAATTATATTTTAACAAAAATAATTAAATATTTATAAAATTTTAAAAAAAATATAAAATTTTTAAAAAAATAGAGACATTCACATTTATAATAAAAAAAATTCAAAAAATATATAAAAGAACATCCATTTAATATGAAAAAGAAACATTCTGATACTTAATAAAAGAAACATCCATATATATTAACTCGTAGAAATTTTGAATTTATCCAAAGATATTTGGCTGGTTTTTGGCTAATACCCTTTTGGTTTCCTAGCATTACTCGATTACTACTTAGCTTGTAGTAACTTATTATTAATTACGCTAATCAATGAAGATTTTCTTATATTAAACAATGAATGTCATCCAACTGTTAATGTTAAGGGTAATGTTACATATTTAAATTTTTTTTGAACTAAATTTAGTTAAGTTGATTTAACATAATAAAAATTAGTTATGAATGATATTATTTTAAAATTTGTTATTTAATTTAGTCTAACATATATAATAAAAATTGATTATAACTAATATTATTTTAAATTTTATAGTTTAATTTGGTTGAATTTAATTAATATTAAAACTCATCATTTTATGCCTTAGAGCCTATATGTTGATTGTCGTATCTCATATAAACTTGAAGAAGATAATTGAATAAAAAAGCTAAGCATGGAAACATTGTGTGATTGGAAGAATAAACGAAGTACTGGTGACTTTACGAACCAATTAGAGATGGCGATGAGTATTTATGGACGGTATTTTTTTGTAGATTTATGTATTTGTGTCATTAGAACTGCATATGGATTGAATCCAATTATATATAGTCTGAAAAATTTTATCTGAGTCGCATTATACTTATCGGATATGATATTTGTATAGTTGAATCTAATTCAATCTGCATACTTATAAATCGGATTGGGTTAGATTGGATATCAGGTATATTTGCATAATTCAAAAAATTATTTTAAAGTCATGCTCTTATAAAAAAATGTCCATAAAATCTATCTTTTATTTTTTAAAATTTATTTATTTCTAAAATATTATCAATAAAAATTCTTTTAAATAAAAAAAATTTAATAACACAAAATTTAAGTTTAATTATTTTATGTTAAAATACAACATAAAAAATTAAAAATAATATATCATAAAATCATAAAACAAATGAAGATGGTGCACTATAAGAAATTATCAGTATATATAGCAATCGATTTAGCGATTAATATTTCTTGAAAATCAGTAGCTATAAACTTAGCTATCGATTTAACGACCGATTTTGATAATCGCTAAAACCTTATGTTGTTAGTTGGTAAGTTGCTTATCAATCATTTTAATTTCCAAACAAATGAACAATCCGACAATTAAATAGACCATATCAGTTTACAATTAAATAACTAGATCACCGCAAAAATTCATTGAGCTCATTAATAACTAACATTGATGCAATGGTTCTAAACCCTCAGTGCCACTCGACGATGGAGACGAACTTAGGTGACGCGGTTTAACGAGACGATGGGGGAGACGTGACGATGAACGAGCGCCGGTGATGTTGAAGTGAACACTGATAATGGAGGTAGAACTGGTCAGAAGTGAGGTGAGTCTAAGACAGTGGGACTAGGTCTAGGTGAAAGAGGAGAAAGAGAGCAACGCCGCAAGAAGGTTAAGCCATTAGGGTTTGCGTGTGTTAAACTATGCTATTTATATTATAGATGTAGATCTGCAGATTGGATCCGTGGATATCATTGTAGAATCTGCAATCCGATCCTATCAAAATGCGGATCTGATCTAATCTGATAATTTCACAAAATTCGAATCGAATACAGATAATTATTAGAGATATATAAATATTATCCAATTTATGTGTAGTCCTATGTGTCGTTTATAGTTCTCTATTTAATTATTTCAAAAAAAAAATATCTATAGATATTTATAGATATTTAAAAAAAAAAATTAAAAACAGTTCAAAAAACATAACTTACTCAACACCATCTATAATATATTTATTATCAAAATAATAATTTAAAAAATATAAAAATACTTTTCAATATAATAACACAAAAAAAATTTAGACAGTCAACACTTTTATTAAAATATGGTCAGTACTTAATCAACAAAAAAAAAAGTAATCTCACATCATTAGATATAATTTTACATCATTAAAAATACTAATAATAATTAATTGATTACTACAAATCACAAAATTTACTGACACCCTAATACTCCTCATAACATCATATAATTTTTAATAGACGATTAATATCATAGTTCTATAATAATACTCTCTTAATGTATTAACATAAATAATAATTAAAAATCTATAACTAGACATAACAGTCCAAATTTACGGGAGCGAATTGTTATCCCTTGCAAAGTTGCAATTTAACAAATTTCTGTTTAGCCCCAGTCGTGGATAATTCCAGTAGATATCAGTTTTGACGAATTTTTTTAATTTTTCCTATCTTTAGAACCTATAACTGAATTCAAATAATAACACATTAATTAACAACATGGTTTCGGACCAATTATCATTATTTTAAATTAATTTATTTAAATAATGTCACAATTTTAAATATATTAGCAATATATTACTGCTTTTACCTTTCATTACACAAAAATATTTTATTTGGTGAAGGGGGTTCTATTTATGTTTTATGGGAAAGTTTTGAACCTTAAAATAATGCGGTTCAGTCAAAATTGATTTGTCTGGATTTTTTTTATCCAAAATAAGTTAATCAAAATTTTCTAAGATATTTTATTTACTGTATAAAAATACTTTGTATTTAAAATTTTAAATTTAGATAATTAGATCTAAACATGGTGACAATTAAGTTGAATAGTCCGAAAACAGCAGCACAATATTGCTGAACAGCACATCATCGAATTTCGGTCATGCATTATTTTCTTAACCAAACACATTCATAGTTTTGACTTATTATTATTATTATTATATTTAGATTTATCTATCTTGTGTTCTAATTAAAGATATGTGATAAGATTATAAATTAAAAAAATTTATTAAAACTACAAAATAATATTATAAATCTAAATTTTTTTATAAATTAAGTCTAATTAAATTAAATAATAAAATCTGAAATAATACTAATTATAACTGATTGTATAACTCAGTATATCAATTCTTATATTATATCTATTAAATAAAAAATTTAAAACTTTTTATTAATGTGCCTTTAAGACATATGTTAGATAAATTTTTATTATTTTATTATTACGTAACGTTGTAGATCAGCAGCACGCGTTAGCCCAATAAATATATTAATATAATCTTGCAAGCAACAAAAATAAATACGGTATCAAAAAAAGAAACATCAGTACCTTATTATTTGCGACAATCATACTACATTGTCGTCAATTTTATCATAACAATTAATACCAACAAATAATTAAAATTGTATGCGATGATTAGAAAATGATAAATATTTGTAGACAAGCATTAATACATTTGACTTTGCATTATCATTATTATGATGAAGAATTTAACATTAAAAAACTATATAGTTGGGTGGCCTGTAATATTATTATTAATATATCAACCTACCTGTAAGAAAATTGCTATTATGATGCAATGTTGCATTATAGGATGTGGATTCAATGTGTGACCAGAAAACCCAACAGATGAGTTGTGTGGATCTAATTCTAGGGTTTGAAACAATCCCATGTGTTCCAAAATCCCCATGGATCCGGAGAGAAGATCTGTCGGTCCATATTCATTATATTTATTTATAAGATTTTGTTAATTTATATTCTAAACACATAAGTTAAGCATATTATAAAAAAATATTTTATAAATTATTATAAAAATTAATTTTTTATATTTTAATATATTTAATACATTAAAAATATTTAAAAAATTATTATTATATTTTTAAAATATGTCTTTAGAACATAAATTAATTAAATTCTTATTTATCTCATCAATTTATTTTTTACTTTTTAACTTTTGTGTGTACATGTATTGATTCATAAACAAAAAATGTTAGATGATCTTTTAGAGATTTTTTTTCTTTTTACTGATTTTATTGTCCATAAAACATATTAAAATATATTTTATCAATTAAATTTTTTAAAAAATAATATAATACTAAAACTTTTATGACCAAAAAATTTAAAATTTGTTTTTTATCGACTCTAAAAAAATTTTTAACATTAGGTAAATAAAAATTCAAAAAAATATTTTGCGTGAATAATAAATGTATTACAAACATAATTATTTATATATTTTTTATTAATTTAAATATTTTAGAGAAATAATTTTATAACGCACAACAATATCATTTCTAAAAGTTGACTCCCAGTCCCAAAAAAATAAAAAATAAAAAGTTGAACTCCAATAAATTGTTGAATTTTTCCCAAGGCTATTATAATATTATTTGCGTCTTTTGCTAATATTATATATTGTTGGTTATTGATTTATTATATATATGATACTAGGTATTGTTATTGCTATCCAACTACATTATATATACGTCCATTGTTGCATTATAAATGCACCCAAATACATGTGCCCTATCCTTTGCTTGACCCAAAAATCATGTTAACGTATAGTTATTAAAATCGAATTGATGATTAAATTGATTAGATTATTGGTTTACTGATTTATTAGTTTAATCAGTAAATTATAAGTTAAATGGTTAGAATCAGTTTTACACAAAATAAAAAATATAAAAATAGTTAAAAGCATTTTTCTAAAAAAATGCAAATATCAAAATTGAAAATTGAATGGTGAATAAAACAATGAAACTATCTAAGAGTTATTGTTATTTATGCTCATAGAATTTTTCATTTTAGTTATAATAAATCATATAAAAATAAGTTGAGGACTCTTTTACCTTACACTTAATACAAAATTGAATAGAGAGATGAAGAAAAAAAGAATTATAAGGTGAGATAAAAATAAATCACTTGTATCTATGGGTCTTAATCTTTTCTATTTAAGACCTACATCTTATATAAAACACTACATCAAATACATCAAACTGCAGCTTATATCAAGAAAATCATCAGTAAAAACCAAAAACTAATTTCTGCAGTTAGTTAATTAAGTTCTTGTAAGTTTTTAAATCTTACATTCTTGAACTTTTTGATCTGTCTTGATAACACTGAAAATTAAATGAAATCACAAAGCATGGCATTTAGTACAAATGTGAGAGCTGATTACTGTGGATTACTTTTAAAAGTTATCATTTAACAATCTAAGAAAAAAAAAAAACACAGAACAGAACATAGGGTAAACACATTAATCATCAATTTCAACATAAAATGGCTGATGATTCACAGCAACAAAACACAACCATAAACATCAATAATCAGAAGAAAAAACATCAATCCATTATTAAACTTATATATATTACACTGCCAAGAATCAACATCAATCAATTACTGAATAAATAGATTCATAATGAACAAGTTATAATCAACAACAATAAAAAATAGACAAATTCATAATCAACATCATTAATCAATTCTTCACTCACTTAATCAAATTATAAGCCAATTGAATAACGAAAACAAAAATTATAGAAAATTTCAAGAACGCAGAGAAGAGAAAAAATACGGCGATGGCAAAGGGTGGCAGTAGCTACGGACGAGGATGCGACGAAGAGAGACGCACAGAAACAAAGAGACGAGACAATGTTAGAGACGCATCGGAACTAGAAAAACGAAGCAGAGGAACCGACGATCGTAACTTTTGGACTCTAGAGTTCGACCATTCAAGACTTCAAAATAATTAACTGATAAGAAAGAGGTTGATCTTATAATCAGTTCAGCGATTTTTTGGTTCGAGAGGTTAATCCGATCCAATTCTTACCACTAATATGTCTCGCACGTAGTACTATAGC
Source organism: Arachis hypogaea (assembly GCF_003086295.3). Taxonomy (NCBI): domain Eukaryota; kingdom Viridiplantae; phylum Streptophyta; class Magnoliopsida; order Fabales; family Fabaceae; genus Arachis; species Arachis hypogaea. Next base: position 46,541,619 of record NC_092043.1, read on the forward strand.
TACCTCCATGATTCTGCCACACCCCTTTCACACTTTAATTAGTTAAATATTTCAAATACTAACAAAAACACCCGCACGAGTATAATGGTATAGGACGATTCATGTTTAATAAATAGTTTTTGTAATAAACTTTCGGGATTTTTGAAATCTTAGTTGGTCCGATGATGATCTTTTTTCTTGTAATAAATATTTTTTGTCCACTTAGACAATAACATGTCATATCTCTTGATTTAGATTTAGTATCCTTTTTACTTTTAATTTGTTTTCTTAGCTTGTTGTATATATCTAATTTTGTACCAAATCTTTTTAAGAAGTTAAAATATTTTCAATCTCAAACGTTCAAAGAAATGCAAGGTAAGCTATTCTTATTTTTAAAGGACTTGTATTAATTTTTTTAAAATAAATATTGAAATTTTTTTGTAAAATGTATCAAAGTGTTTAAGATTGCAGTGGTTTTTCAACCACTCATACTAAGCTTGGAATTATAGTTCAGCAATGAATAAATATAAAATCATAGTATCATTTGGTCCATACGCAGTTATAAGGTCTTAACTCATAAATTTTCGTTTTTATCATTTGTTCTTCCTCTTTTATTTTATGTTGTCCTTCTCTTCATCTTCATTCATCTCTTCTCTCACTCTCTCACTCTCTCATTTCGATTGCTTCCTCTTTTCTCCTTTTGCTGCCCTCCATTTTTCCTTAACCCACACCGAATTCGTTTTTAAGTCCATTTCCAGTGTCTCCATTAGTGCCAATAGCTCTGCTCCCAAAACCGTTATCTAATTTGACGTTGATGCCACAACTGGTTTCCCTATTAGAAAAAATATCATAAATGGATTTAAAATCACGTCATCGTTTAGCGCACTCTCGCTTCAGCCAATTTTCAGAGACATGGTGAGCTTTCTGAAAAGACTTTCTTCTTCTATGGTCCAATCGAGAGTAGAAGGGGGAGGACTCGCTTTTTCAGGAACCACGATAAGGACGAAAAATCCTTGATGGATCATGACGACATTTAATCCGATTTCGAACCCACCATGACAATGTGCTCCTCGATGATTATGAGGACGAAGGGGACGATGGCGATTGGTGACGTCACCAGTGCTCGCTGACTCCGGTCTACGATAATGATTCATCCAAGTCAAAGTTCAAGAAGAGGCTCATTAAGAAGGGTAACACTGGGAGACAGTCGGTAGCGTCAGAACTCGAAGACGAGGTGGCAGAAGAGGAGTATGTGTTAGAATTTGGTTGAATTAGTCCCACATTGCTTAGGATAGCAAATGGAGCGGGTGGCCTAGGCTATAAATATGAGACTAAGTTCTCCATATTTTTTGTACCAATTGGAAACACTTAAAGTTTGTATCTGACTTTTCTTTTTCTCTATATCTTTTGATTAGAGAGTGTTGTGAGGTGTAGTTAAATATTTGCTTTGAGAGTGTGGGTGTACTGGGGTGCCGGTGTTAGAGAGAAAGAAGTCTATGTGTTGTAACAATTTTCACATAGTGATATTCTCTGGTTGTCATTTGGCTACGGCCGTGATTTTTTCTCCAGTAATTGGAGTTTTCACGTTAAATTCTTGTGTTGTGATTGTGTCTATTTTATTTCTCTGTGAAAGGTATTTTCTCAAGGGAAAATGGTGTATTATTCCCAACAAGTGGTATCAGAGCTTCAGTTCGGTGGGATTTATTCTTAGTATGCTCTGTGGTTACAACCTAGTCTGACCTTCTACATCAGAAAAGAATTTTGTCCTGTAGCTTGAGGTTGATCTTTGGTTGTTGTTGTTGTTGCCGGAAGGCAGTGTGACACTGTGAGAGTGCAGTTTGGAAAGGTTCTGGCTAAGGAAAGACTTGGTATTTAAGTGTATCCATTGTGACCCACCTCTCTTTTCTGGGGACCATTCCTAGTGCACGGTCTACAGTTGAGTTATACTATTCCAGTATACGGTTGCAACAATGTCAGGATATTCAAGTGCTGTGAAGCTTGAAATAGAGAAATTTGATGGAAGAATCAATTTTGGCTTGTGGCAAATACAAGTCAATGATGTGTTAATACAATCAGGTTTGTACAAGGTGTAGAAGACAAGAAGTATCATCATGGTATTACCGCACTGCCATGGATAAGGATAAGTTGTGGCAATCGGGTCCACAATTGCACACGGGCATTGGTTGGCGTTGAGATGCAAGGTGTGTGGCGAAGTTATGTCGATGGCCGAAGAACTTCCAGGAAAAGCCAATTTGGAAGTTGCATCATGAATTTTCAGCAAGGTTTCGATCTGTACCAAGGCGAAATTCTTGGAGTGGTCTAATTCCAAGTGAGTATACTTTCATGGTGGAGTATGATAGTTCTCTGAACTATGATTGTCGGTATAGACAATGATAGCAAAGAATTATCGGTGTTGACTATGGAAGCTGAAGATGTGTGACTATTTCAATCAAGGTGGAGATTGTTTGAATTTGGTTGAAATAGTCCCACATTGCTTAGGATAGCAAATGGAGTGGGTGGCCTAGGCTATAAATATGAGACTAAGTTCTCCATATTTTTTGCACCAGTCGGAAACACTTAAAGCTTGTATCTGACTTTTCTTTTTCTCTATATCTTTTGATTAGAGAGTGTTATGAGGTGTAGTTAAATATTTGCTTTGAGAGTGTGGGTGTACTGGAGTGCCGATGTTAGAGAGAAAGAAGTCTATGTGTTGTAACAATTTTCACATAGTGATATTCTCTGGTTGTCATTTGGCAACAGCCGTGGTTTTTTCTCCAGTAATTGGAGTTTTCACGTTAAATTCTTGTGTTGTGATTGTGTCTATTTTATTTCTCTGTGAAAGGTATTTCTCAAGGGAAAATGATGTATTATTCCCAACAGTATGAAGGCGGGGTGAGGTTCACGAGGGAGGGATCGGAGGAAAGGAGGAAGAGGAAAAAGGGAAAGGAGGGTGGAAGTGGGAAGAAGGAGAAGAGGCTTAAGGGGAGTTCAGGTTTGCGAGTGGCAGAGGTCCAAATTTGGGGAATCTAATAAGAAAGGAGAGGAAGTAGGGATGTTAATGGGGTGGGGCGGGGGCGGGGGATGCTTTCCTGCTCCCTGTCCCCGTCCCCAAAATTAATCTCCGTCCCCGTCCCGTTCCCTGCCATGGGTGAATAATTGTCCCCATCCCAGTTCCCGGCGTTCCCTGCATTCCTTGTATTTTCCGCGAGCCCCATTCTCCATCTCCCTATGTTTAACATTATAATGAAAAATATCAAAAAATCCAAAAAAAACTACAAAATATTATTACAAACATACAAACATACCTTATCCAAGATTATAAGTCTAGAAATATAACATAACAAATCATAGTCCATAAAATAAAATCTTGAACAATAGGGTTAGGATTTTTCAATGAGTAAAATTACTAAAAAACCCCTATATAGAAATAAAGTAAGGATTATTAAGTAAGTTTTAAAAATTCGGGGAATTATCGAGAATGTGGTGGGGATCCCCGCTTGGGTCTTCGCGCCTGTCTCGGAAGAATTTCGCTCCCCATCCCCATCCCCACGGAAAAAATTTTCTACTATTGGAGCCCCATTCGAGGCGGTTCTCGCGGGGATCCCCTCCTCCTGAGGATTTTTGACACCCTTAGGAAGAAGAACAATGATGATGAAGAACAATCTAATAATTGTTTATGGATCACTTTGAGTGTTTTAAACAAATTTGGGATACTAATTTAAGTTAAATTTATTATTTATCCACGTCATCTTGCAGCAAATTACCAAGTTGACACTTAATTGTACATATCAACAACGTTAAAACGGTTGATGACATTTAGACTAACAAAAACCCATATTTCTGAGAATGAGAGATATATTTGATCATTTTAAAAAATGAAAAACTTAATTGAAACGAATTAAAAATTTCAAAAACTATTTAAGACATTATCTCTATTGTTATATATTTTGAGACATAAAACAACATCAAAACAACTTTATTTTCGTTTTTAACTAACCTCAAAATTTGCTGGTAGAAATTAAACTAACTCAATACCCTTAATCTAGACAGATTTTTGTTTTTCTTTTTTATAGACTAAAGATTCCCTCATACATATCTAGAAGCCAAAAACTAGTTTCATCCGATTCTTATGAAAATTATTTTCCGAAAAGTTCTTATTTTATACTTTACATCACCATCATCTTCACCTTTACAAAATGGTAGGTGGCATCTCAGGGAAGAAATTCTAAAATGATTCCTTCAAAAGTATTTAAGAACTTTTGTTCTCTCTCTAATATAATTAAGTCTACCGTAGTACTTATTTAAATTAGATTAATTCAATTTGAGATAAGTATAGAGCGATAATTGAATTAAGAAAACAATTTATATCGTAAAGAACAAACAACAGTGTACTTTTTGGTTCGGAACAAAGACAAAACCGTGCTTTTGTTTATTTCCTATTTGAGGCATGACCTAAGAAATATTATTTGTTTTTTGTTCATACTTTTCCACTGAAAATTTGAACCAATAAATAATAGTTGAACGATTTGGGCAGCTAAGTCATTTTTTTAAGACTTGGAGAGCAAGACAAAACTGGAATACACGATTCAGTTCCTTGAGTTCTAAATGAATATGCTTTTATTATATGTTAAAATATGACATGATTAGAAACAATTCAAATTGTAAATACATCAGTAATGACGTATTTTATTTTAGAATAAATACAAAGAACTAATTTTTAATTAGTTAATTTTATTTATAATATTTTTTCATACCATTATTTTTATAATTCTTTTAAAAGATTTAAAGTTAAAATTTAGTATCTAAAATTTAAAATAAAAGATAATTTAAAAAATTATTCTCTAATTAACTCTTTATTTTATTTTTTTTGATGGAAATATTAGTGGCGTAGTTTAATAGACGCTCGCCTGCGCGCCGTTGATTTTAATTAAACAGCACTATTTAGATGGGAATAAAAAGTTATATTTTTTGCCAATAAATTATAACTCAAATGACATAATCTCTTTATCTTCGCCTAGACGTCGAGTTCAAGTCCCCCCTTTTCCTTCTTGGTGGGCAAATTCTTTTTTTTTTTTTCCATTTTGGGTGATCTATACTATAAGGATTTACTTCTATATATGTTTAAAGAATTAGACAAATCCTATCTTGGCAAGATGATCCACAAAATTATTACTTAAACTAGTTGAAGAAAAAAAATGCACTTTAAGATGATCCCTTCATTACTTACATACGCAAATTCATGTTCTTCTCTTTTAATTTACACTTCAAACCAGCAGACACATGCAATTTGTTTCACATCATTAGGTGTTTGTTAAATTTTATGATATATACCTTCACTTTTAATTATCTATCAAAACAAATTAAATTATATTCTTTTCTCCAACTTCAATTTTTCCAAGATACATATTTATAAAGTCAGCTATGGTGGCAGCATGCAGAGATGAAGTCATGAAGAGTTTGTGATGATATATAGCATATTCCAGAGCATAATAATATAGAAGAAATGCTAGTAGTTGCCCGATAAATTTTTAATCTTTAGTCAGTCTTTTGATTTAAATAATATTATTTAATTAATTTAAATATCTATTTTTATAGAAAGTTACTTATATTTTATAGAAAAGTATTGTTTTTTAGTTTTTTTTTTCTCTTTTAAAGACTGAATAATAGACAATTTTTAAAAAATACTTAATTACACTGATAATATAGCATATTCCATAGCATACATACATAGCTAATAATTCGTTGATATGCTAACTGCCACAACAGATGCAACAAAAAAACATAATAATGAAATGAATCTAATTTGGTGGTTAGTGTAATATATAAGACAAATAAAGTTCATATGGCTGCATATGGTTTTGTTTCATTCTTATAATAGGTTAATTTAAAATCCAATAACCTTAGAAGAAACAACAAGCAGGAGATTCAATGATTAAACAGCTAGAATAAATTAAACTTCTTGTTAAAATTATTAATAGCATTAGTAATTTTATTCTTCGTTGTAAGCTTTGAAAGTTGGTTAGTTTCTTTCTTTAGTAATAAATATATGTATGGTCTACATTTATTCTAATGGAAGAATGTTATATATATATATACCATTTTTGTGCGTATCATTTTAAAAAAATAGTATTTGTATATTAAAATTAATTATTATATATTTGGATATAAATATATATATATATATATTATTTAATTATTTTTAATATATATTTTATATTTTATATTTTAATATATATTTATATTAATAACTAATTTTGATGAGTGATTTTAATATATATCTAATATTAGTAATATTTTTTAAATACTGTTGTGAGACAAGATCTGTTTTGGATGAAATTCAAGCGGATATGTAAAAACGAATGTAAGCGATATAGGAAAAAATCCATTAGAGTAGTTATGGTTTTAGAATAGTACAGTGAACACAATTAGTAAAACTATTTTGAAATTTTCTTCGATATCTTTTATTTTCTTACCGCAAACAATTGTTTCAAGAAAATTGAAATTAACACCTTGTCATTTATAAAAGCGACGTAATAAATTCAAAGATTTTTTCTTGTTAAACAGATTATACCGAAAAATTTATATTAACAAGTATAATCACCCGTGCCATGCACGTGAGAAGATTGAAATTATAATTTTAAATTATTCTTTTAAAATTAATTTGAATTATAATAATTTGATTAATAAAAAAGTAACATGTTATGCATTGTTTGTTCTTTTTTTAATTCAGTGTTAATTGGATTAATTCTAAAATAGTTATTAATCGATTTTAATAATGTACTTTTTTCAATAAATTACACATATATACTGAATGTGATCATAAATAATATAGTAATAATAGTTAAATCTACCAACAAATATATTAGCTATATTATCACACTATTAAACAAATTAAATATAAAGACTATTAACACTTATAAATCTATAAAATCGTACTTTCTTTGATTCGTGCGAGGGTTTACTTGTCAAATAAATTTAAAATATAAACAAAAAAAAATTTATAAGCTGGACCTAGCATCACTTGAAAGAATCATGGAAAATAATCAACTTATCTTATCATCCATGAGAACCATTTCTACGTAAGTCGTCTTGTTCTTGTCAAATTTGTATGAAACTTTCCATAACCTTATAATTCTTGCCTTTATTTTTCAAACATTTTCATTACATAATCTACCGTACCATAGGTAACACTGTTGATAGAATCGTAATTAGTAGCCCTTAGGTATGAAAAATAATAAACAGAAGAAAATTTATGTCCGAAGTACGAATTTTCTAAATGATAAATTAAATAATTGTAACAATTCACTATTACTCCTTCTCTCTCTCTCTCTATATATATATATATACACTAATTATACACGTAATAATTAGACACGGTAATAATTATCAAATATCTTCAATGGAGATACTTACTACAATTAGGTGAAATTTATTTCATTATATTTTATTAACCTTTATGATTAATTCAATAGAGATACTTACTCAATATATATGTTATCTACATTAATTATATGCCAATATTTTTAGAAAAGAGCCAAAAGAGGAGATATATAAATATATCTAATATCATTGCTATATAGGAAGTAGGGCTGTCTAACGGGCTAGTCCGGTCCATTTAGGCCCAGCCCATTAAGTTAATGGGTTAAATGGGCTAACCCGTTTAAGCCCACTTTATTCGCAGGCCAGAATTTTAATTTCTAGCCCGGACCGTTTATGGTCAGTCCAATGGGTTAAAAGAGCCAGCCCGTTTATCATTTAATTTTATTTTTTGAAAAATATTTTGACAAAAAAATCACTTTTAGGTCAAAAATCTTTAAAAATAATATTTTTTTTAGTTGATAGGTCTGATTTTCAGGTCAAATCGAGAGAAATATCAACTAAAAGTACTAATTTTTTTGAAAAAAATGTAAAAAAAAAAAATAAACAGGCCACCCATTTAGCACACAGGCTAGCCCGAAATTTAAATGGGTTTAATTTTAGAGGCAAAGTCCGCCCATTTAAATGGGTAAACGGGTTGGTCCGATGAGTTTAGCCCATTTTGACGGTTCTAATAGGAAGCATACATAAATTGATACATTTTTTTATTATATTATACAACTTAAAATTGTAGTATCATATTATTATTAATTATAGATACATGCTATAATTATATCAAATTTAATTATGACTCTAAATAAATAAAATAGATAACATTCAATATTATTTTTTTCTTTTTGCATTCAATATTTACTGTAAATATAAAAAGTAAGATAATTAATAAAAAAATATGAACAGAAAATAAAATATATTAATTAAAATTCAATTTGTTATCTAATTAATCTTGTATCCATACAATAAAACTTCATGAAAATATCATGAATCACAAACTTTTTTTATTCTACATAAAAAAACACTATACGTAACTTTTAGTCGTACAAAAATAATTATAAGAATTAATTATTGATGTTGATATTAATCACAATTAATTATTGATATCCTATTCTTTTTTTAAATATATTTTACCCTTTTTAAAATATAATGCATGTACCATGTAGACCTTATTATTATTATTATTATTATTATTATTATTATTATTATTATTATTATTATTATTATTATTATTATTATTATTATCCACTAATTGATATCAAATTAAATAAGTCACTATTAATATGTGCATCAACTATCTTCTAATAAAATTATTATACTTAAATGCGGATTAGAAATATATCAATTGATATAATTAGAATGATTAAAAATATCGATAATTGATACATAGTTTAATAACGCATTGAATATTGATTATAATTAATTAATTTATATAAATTATAATAAATGGTGAGATTTGAATGGCTAATCAAATTAATTAATTGATATAATTAATTAATTATAATTGATTTGCTTTGACGAATTAAATGAAATAGATTTGGAAACACCTCAAGAGCATGCCACATCAGTTCCATCATTAAATGCAAAAATTCTATTTTTATATAATAGAATAGAATAGATAGATAATAAAGATATTTTCTTAAATTAGTGTAATTATACATTATTTATTAAATATTTATTATAATATTGTAATATAATTATAATAAAAATATTTTTATAAAATAAATTTATTTAGAGAAATATAAATTGGTTATTAATGGCCGATGCCATTATCATATAATTATCATATTATATTATTATTATCATTATTATTATCAATATAATTAAAATGATCAAAAATATTTTCGATTGATAATTGATAAGTAGTTTAATAATGTATTAAATATTGATTTCATATAACTATAATAAAGATATTTTCTTAAATTAGTATAATTATGTATTCTTGCTTAAATGCTAATTATAGTATAATTATAATAAAGATATTTTTATAAAATAAACTTAGAAGAGAAAATAGTGTATTATTTTTTGCGGGAAAATAAATTCACGAGGAATCGACACCTCATTTTCATTAGTTGAAAGAAAACCCAATTTTAGTATATATATATATATATATATATATATATATATATATATATATATATATATAAACTAATTACAAACTGTATGAATTTTTAATACAGATACTAATTGCTATTAATAGAAAAAAATTATATAAATAGAAATTATATAATTTCAATCAATTTCGTATAACAAAACAGTGGTTAACAAAAAGTATGAATTTTTTTTTTACATACGTATTATGTCATACGTATAAATTATACGGGTTATTTTATAACTTCATATATATATGTATAACAAAGCAGTTTAATATTATATTTTATCTATATTAATAATATGTCAAAATTCCGAAAAAAGAGATAAAAGTGGAGATATATAAATATGTATAATATTATTGTTATATATGAAGCAGTTTTATATTATTATAATTATAGAGACTTACTATAATTATATCAAATTTAATTATGACTGTAAATAAATAAAATAGGAAACAATCAATACTAATTTTTTCTTTTTATAGTCAAAATTTACTGTAAATATAAAAAATAAAATCACTAATGATTAAAAATTTGAGTAGAAAATAAAACTCCATAAGCTAAATTCAATTTGTTAACTAATTAATTTGATGTCCATATAATAATAATATTATTATTATATATTGACTAAAACTGTGAATACATACTAATAAAATTATTACATACGAATGAGAATTAGAATTTTATCAATTATATAAATTCGAAATTATTATTATTATTATTGAATAATGATGATAATTCATGTGATAATGAATATTACCTATAAAACATCTAAAATTAAATAATATTCAACAGTAATTATGTGACAATTATAATTCAAAAATTAATGTATATGAAGTCACGTGAATGATTATTATAATTGATATAATAATTGCTATAATTACTACATATTCTCAATCTTATAAGTTGTATCAATTTAACTATATCAATTATATTCAAATTAGTAGTCAATTATTTTTATGAAAATTCTTGCTATAATTAGGTTATACTTATGAGATTATCTTGTATTAATCGTTATAATTAATTTAATAAATATATTTATTAAGTATATATGTTATCTATATTAATTATATGCCAATATATATTTGTAAGAATGAGTTTAAAAAAGTGATATATAAATATATATAATATTATTGTTATATAAAAGTTAGATTTAAATAATATATTAAATATTGATTTGATATAATTATAATAAAAATATTTTTCTAAAATAATATAATCATATATTATTCATGAGCTAATTATAATGCAATTAAATATATAATAATATTCTATATTATTTATTTACCGTCATGATTTGATTTGATTATTTTCTAGTTTATTTACTTACATAAATGATTAAAATATATAACATAACTATCGTAATTATTATAATTTTATGATATAATTATAATTAATATATTTTATCATAATTAAATATTGATTTGATATAATTATAATGAAAATTTTTTTCTAAAATAATATAATCATATATTATTTATGAGACAATTATAATGCAATTAAAGATATTATTATATCATAATGTCTACTTACTATATTAATATAATATCAAAAGATACATGTTTCATTATTTTTTATAGATAAAATCGGTTTTTATTGGCAACTAAATTGTGCTTAGGACAATGAAAACTATATATTTAGGTAGAGTTTTTTTTGTCAAATATAATGAAAATACCAATAAAAAAATAAAGAATAAAAATAAACTTAAATAATATACTTGACACTACTTTATTTTATTAATTATTAAATTATTTAAAAATAGTACATCCACGAAAAATAATCATAATATATAAATTGAGGCAATAATTTAAAATTCTCTAATTATAATTTAATCAAATACTAATATTAAAACCAAAATTACTTAAACAATATTGAATCTATTCTAGTTTTTAGTCATGTATAGTATAAAGTCATTCTCGTAATGACAACCAACTGAAATAATATCGTAAGTATCAACATTTAAAATTCGTACAAATTTAAAATTAATAGTACCTCAATAGAATTAAAAACACAACGAAAAGAATGACAAAAGTAATATTAGTAATATTTTTTAAATACTGTTGTGAGACAAGATCTGTTTTGGATGAAATTCAAGCGGATATGTAAAAACGAATGTAAGCGATATAGGAAAAAATCCATTAGAGTAGTTATGGTTTTAGAATAGTACAGTGAACACAATTAGTAAAACTATTTTGAAATTTTCTTCGATATCTTTTATTTTCTTACCGCAAACAATTGTTTCAAGAAAATTGAAATTAACACCTTGTCATTTATAAAAGCGACGTAATAAATTCAAAGATTTTTTCTTGTTAAACAGATTATACCGAAAAATTTATATTAATAAAATATTATCTATAAGGAGAGATTCGACCACCTAACATATAGTGCTCGTAATGAACTTTTAAGTCTACCAAAAAATGAAAAGTCGTCAAGAGAAAAATTTAAGAATTAGGTAATAACTCATAAAAGATTAAAAAAAAAACTTATATATTTGATGCATGGTTTGATTTGTATCTTGAAAATAAAAACAATAAATCATTATTACATCTCAATTTAAATCTTAAAAAGTAGACTATATATATGATTCTATTTACTCTGCCATTTAATATTTAATAGAAATTAATAACTAAATATAAATGAAATTTTAAAGTTTGGCCTCTAACACACCAAAGTTATTTTTGTAACTTTTATCTATCAAAAAAAAATATTCAACTTTTTTATAAAGACAATAAAATAACATGATAGTTTTAAAACTTTATACAATAGTATATAATAAAGAAATAGTATAACTAAAAACCCGATAAAAGAATAAAAACTCAAAGTCATATAATGCAGAATTACAACACACAAAACGTTCACATCCGATAACTAAAATGCATTAGCACGAAAGGTACAAAACATAATATATAATACATTGTAGATAGCTGCACGATACACAAAGTAATAATTAAAATAAACAATATATATATATATATATATATATATATATATATATATATATATATGTTGAATATACAAAAGAAAACTAATCACAGCCTGCAGAATTTAGGTCGACTAACTCAAACAGAATACAACAGAATTTTAAAATTTAAAATAGTAACATCTTATCTCTCAAAGTTTTTAGAAATAAAATCCCTAAAGCATCACAATTATATATATACAAAGGATAAGAAAATAACTATAACAAAAGTCAAACCGAACAAAAAAACGTGAAAGTAAAAAAAAAAAAAAAAAAACTAAGACAGTAAAACACTGAAAAAATAAAGTAATCATAATATATAACTTCATGACACCAATGTACAATGCAAATTATTGATCCAATAATAGTCATTCTCTCGGTTTATCCCTTTACAAATTCTTGTTTTTCTTTTTTAAGGGATTCAAACACACAGAAAATAAACAGCGCAAATAAAACTACTGATTGGCATTAGAATGTTCACTCTTCTATACCTTGTTTGAATTTGTTTCTTCAACCTAATCTTTGAAAAAATTAAATTTTCATACATCTTTCTATGTTTTGCTAATGATTACTACTATAAAATAAAGTAAGATCAGAAAAGAGTCAAAAGAGCATAGTTATTCTCGAAATTGATTACGGAATAATAAACATATATAATATTAAGTTTTATTGGCCGCACATTAAAAGCGTCAGTAGTCCAACGGTTAGGATAATTGCCTTCCAAGCAATAGATCCGGGTTCGACTCCCGGCTGACGCAGTAATATAAAACATTGGATTCTGCCAACTTAGTTATAGGCCTATAGCATATCCTACTTTCTTTTCTTTTCAATATTGAATTGATCAATGTGTTATAGTATATTCGACTTTTATTTGAATTCTTGAATTTGATAAAATGTCAATGTGTTATCATCTCAATTTTAAAATGCTTTTTACTTGATAAATTGTGAAAGCATCATTAACTAGGTTTTATTTTTTAATTTTGGATTTTTTGTCAATAATTGCTTGTTTTATGATCCTAAAATCATTTGACAAATTTGAATTTTCAACGATTGTTGTTTGTGTCTTGTGTGAGACATTTATATTTGATTTAAGAATTACCTTATCTTAGATTTGACATGTTGAGGTTTTTTTCATAACAAGATCTTGTTCTATAATTTAGACCATATTTAAATATAGTTTGATTATAGCATCGATCTTTGATTTCTATTATTGAGTTTGATTATTACCATATTTGATTATCCGAATTTTGTATTATGATTTAAAGCGTGTTTGATTATAATCTAATTATAGTATATGAGTTAGCTTAATTATGATAAATGTTTTTTGACAGATAAGATGATGGATTAGAAAAATAAGAGAGATGGTTATGATCCTTTGTACATAGTCATGGCTAACAAGTTGGAATCTTCTAAAAAGATTGCATTAGGGAACACAATCAACATTGGGACATGATAGTATATAGTTGACTATGTCTCGTGTTCATCCTCAATCATTTACAATCGTGTGAGAACTTCTTAAAGAACAACTAATTTTTATAGAGACATCAATCTTTTTTTTTTTAATTAATAGTTAATATGTGCAGTTGACATTGCGTGGTGCCAATTAATTTCCAGTGGGGGATCAAGCTCTTTTAAAATGGAGAGGTTGGTAAAGTAAGCATAAATAATGCTTTTAATTATTTTTGAATCAAGATGGTCAAATTTATAAATAATAAAAATTATAAATTTAAAAGTGATTAAAAATATATTTTACTACTTTACAATTCTTTTTTTAACTTTTAAAAGATCTTTGCACGGTACTGTGGCACTAGATTTTTTTTTTTATTTTGTACAATATCCCTAATAAGGCAGGGTTTGAACACCAAACACTTGTTTAAACAGTTTAGTAAATTAATTACTAAACCAACTCAACTTAGTTTATGGCACTAAAATTAATGTTATGGTAGAGTAAACACCCAATTTAGTCCTTGTCCATTTTCACGAAGAACAAAGCTATCCCTGTCCAAAAAAAGAGACACTTCGACCCTCAACATTTTTATTTTGGGACAATACGATCCCTTTGTTAAAAAGATTATTTAAATAATTTAACAAAGGGATCGTATTGTCCCAAAATAAAAGGTTGAGCGTCGAAGTGTCCCTTTTTTTTACAGGGATCGCTTTGTCCTTTGTGAAAATGGGCAAGGACCGGATTGGGTGTTTACTGTGTTATGGTGTGTCAAGTAATTTTTTTTTTTTTGTCACTAACACCAAGTTGAATATCAAAATTCCCAAAGCCACACATCCAAAATTTTAATATTACAAGACCAAAAACTATGTATTCAAATAACAAGACTCATGAACAAAAAAGGTCCAAAAGACTAAAGTATGATGTTGATGCACCACGACTGCCTGAACAAAAGAAAATTTTCTAACACTGCACTACTGAAGTACTAATTCTAGCATTGATCCTCTCTTATTTCTAAACCCAATCTTTTCGCATAGCTTGACAGCAATCAGAAGTCTTTACTGTTTAGGTGAGACAATTCTGTAGAACTGTAAAAGTTTTGGAAGAACAGATGCTCGAATTTCAGATTTTCTTTTTTTCTTTAAAAGAAAAACACTGGCTATGAAAACAGGCCCAAGACTTCCCCCGGTTGTAGAAATACTTTCTCCGAACACCAAAAGATTCGTGGGCCAGATAATAAAGCCCATTGTGGTGTGTTAATTGACCAATCCTAATCGTGTATTGAGTATGTGCTATGGTGATTGGTGAATACTCGGACGAAGATTTTCATGTTAATTAACCAAAAAAATAATTTTTAGAAAATTGAAAATATTCATAATTAAAAATCTAATTAGATCTTTAACTGGATAAATTTTAGAAGAATATGTGGTTAATTTTAATATTTTTTTACATAAAAATGACCTAATTACAAAATTAAAAATATTATAAATATCTAATTAAAAAAAAAGTATAAAATATTAATTAAAAATTTAATAAAATTATAAGAACCAACAAAATATATTAAGTATATCAAACTATTTAATAATTGTTAACTATCATCTTATAAAAAATTCGCCATGTAAATAATTACTAGTATTTATATGTATAGGGTATGACAGTATTTTTAGTTTTTTTACTATCGCAATTGATATGTAAATTAATAATCATTATATTTGGTAAAACCTTATCTCGCAAACACCCTTTGACTAAACGTCTAAACCCCTACGCCGGATAGAATGTATCAAAGAGTGCACTGTAATACATGAAGGTCTATTTGAGTATAACGACTAATTATATGCAAGTCACTTCAGTATTCAACAATATGTACAAATACCAACTACATTTCTAACTATACATACATATGATAACAGCTGAAATTGTTACATTCATATGTACAAACTTTACACATTAGGATAGAGATAGAAGATCATTTCTTGCTTTGAAAACCTTTTCATGAAACTGTGATTGTTGCATTGGAGGTTCATCAATATGCCAAGCCTCCAGCAAATGTGTCCCTATCATGAAGCAATGACTCTGTCAACCAATAACCATCCCAGCAACCACCAACTCTCTGCCAGTGACAAGAATAAATCACATTACACACATATTCTTGTGTTAAATCAGAAAGTAACAAGGAAGTAATATGCAATTTAGAGTAATCGATACCCAACTGCATCTCTAATCAAAACCGCGGGGGAGGTTAACGTTGTGCTTATTTTGAATAGTGAGAGATGAAGTTTTGCAGTTAGGCTATGTTTGGTTTCTGTTTTCATTTTTTATGTATTCTGTCGTAAGATTTATGACGGAAAACGTGGGGAAAGAAAGAACAAGAAAAAGAAAATCTTTTTCTATTTTCATTTCCTAATCTATCATCACTTTTCCCTTACAAAATCTTAATAATAATAACTAAAAGAAATTGAAATGAAAACAAAAGCCAAATAGACCCTTAAATGCCTAGCAACTTAGCAAGGATAAATATTATTATCTAATAGAAGGATCCATGCTCAAACCTGAACCATAGTAAATTGAAATATTTCCTCTTCCTCTGGTCGACTTCCACGAATCCAAACCCGCTGCTTGTATTTGTTCTGTTCAAAGCTCATCAACCCATAAAATAAATTCAGATAACATAGATTAACAGATTCTAGATACTAGATACACAAATCAATCCATGAAATGCCATCTAAGAAGCACAGAATGATTTTAATATAGATCTGAATTGATGGCTTAATTTTCATATTATCTAAATATTCATATTTGATATTAGTATTGAGAGACAAGTGTTACATGCTAAGCTAACTTGACATTTGATGATATATAATTAAATACAACAGCAGTCCTGTCCATTACGTGGGATACTTTTACTAATAGTTCATTACAACTCCATAATTCATAATCCAAAATTTGGAATCAATTTCTATGCACTTGCAGTATAAAAATGTTTTATGGTGTGTGAGGCAACATAATTGTAAGAAAGTTCTAAATCATTATACATAACTTCCTACAACAACAACTACCAACCATGATTTCTCAATTTTCTACAATTTCATTGGCTGGGAGTGTAAAAATCAGTGTATAGAAGTTAATCTCTTAAAATGATACTTCGAAGATAGAAATGTAACCATGTAAAAACCAGGTCTATTCTACATTAATTTTTTTGAAAGTTAAAACGAAGCCAATCTGCACTTGAGAATTGAAACAAGTTTTTACCTCCTCTACAAACAAGCTGCTCATGATTTTTCTTTCCTTGTGACCAAGTAACACTCGATAAGTTGAATGGTGAAAAATACGCCTGAACCTCTCAAACTGCACATGACAAACGTGTTGTTCACTATAACAAAAGTATAATGTTGAAATATAAAGTATATTATGCACAAGTTAAACATAACTGATAATGTGATGATACTATTAATTACTAACCTGACCGAGATCGAAGAACGGCCCAAAATATGTAGACCTTTCAAAGGGATCAAATCCAGCAAACTATTCAATAACAACAGCAGAAACAGCAAATATAAATGAAGGGAAATGTTTTTTTGTTATTCAGTTCATCTCGTACACCATCCCACACGCACTCGAGTAGGGGTGGAGCTACGTTGAATTTTAGGAAGGGCTAAAAATTAATTTAGCAATGAAGAGAGGACTAAATAAGAATTTTACAGAGGAGTAAACTAAAAGCTATATATAATCTATAAGAAGAAAATTGAAATTTTGGAGGAGGCATTGCCCCCCTTCTCCTCAACGAGGTTGGGTGTGAGATCCATGCATATGGATCACATACCATACTTAATAAAAAGAGTAACGGGTCATGGTGGCTGATTTTGGTGACTGATTTCTGATTTACTCATAGTTCATAGTATTTTATATATATATCAACTAAGTCATTGAGAAAATTTTGCAACATGCTCATAGGTTTCTAAAGGATGAGACCTATCGTGTATTCCAATCTTCAAAGAACAAAATTACTACGTATACACAAAAAATTAGCCACCAAATCCACCACTATGTATTTGTGTATAAATAAAAGTATTGTTTAACTCATTTTCAATTTGTATTTTGTATTTCAAAATGTGTTTTATACTGATAGCTGATTTCGTGAGTGCATGTAGCATGGTTATTCCAAGAACTAAGTTCATTATTACAAAATTTCAATGATCTAATTGTTCTATCACTCTAATAACAATTTATGCCAGCTTGGTGTACCAGAGAAAATTGAGAAAAATGAAGACGATGTGAAAAGACGAAAAATTACCCTGTACATGACTTCAATCCCATAGTCCTGACGAGGCTGATCGTTATACTTGAGTGCTTCTAGCTGGTAACGCACTGCATCCTCTGCACTATACTATACTAACATTTAACATTTAACATTTAACAGACAGAAAATTAAAATCAGTGAAAAAGGGAAATTGAGCCTTGCCCTTACATCTAATCTTGGGCCAAAGGGTCGTTTCTTGCGGGATTCTAACCTGCAAAATTAAATAATCTTATAAACATTTAACAAAAAATCATAAATGAAAGAGGGTAATTTTGTAAAATACCAATCAGCGGAGAGGAAATCGGGAACATCGGAAGAAGACTTGACGCGAAAGGTATGAGGAAGAGGGAGTTGAGAAGTTCTGTTTGAGTTTGAGAGAAAACGCATGGCATGTGGAGTAGGGAACAGGGATGATCCAAACGACATCGTCGTTTGCTTTCTTTTTTTTTTTATTATTATTTCTTAAAACAATTGAGAATTGAAGCGAGGGGGCCTGTGCTGATTGAGAAGAAAGAGAGAATAGAATAGGATGGATCGTAAAAAGATAAAAATAAATAAATAAAAAAATAAATAAAGTGGTAGTGTTCTTTCTCACTTCTGTTTTGTGGTTTATTTTCGTCGCGTAATCCAAAAAGGTCGTTAATTTCTTTGCTCTTTCGCGTAAACCTCCTCTATATTGAAATCTAATTAGATTAGAAAATCTTGGAGTGTGGACATTGATGCTATGAGCTCCCTCCGTTTAGATAATGACACTCTTATTTTTAATATATTTGTTATAAAAAATATAAAAATAATATTATTAATATTGTTCAATGAGTCACTAATATTATTTAATATATTTATTATTATCGATGGCCACGAATTAGTTAATTTTTACCGAGAAGATTTTGATTGACGGGCTTTTAAGTTGCCTGCTTTGGGGCTGTTGTTAAAAACTTAAAATTAGTCTGATTAATATTCAGTGTTTCAAGTTTCAACTCTTAAATAGGTAGAGAATAAAGTTCATTTGAAAAATTTTTAAAGTAATTTTTTAAATTTTTAATTTATAAAAAATAGTAGTATTAATATTTGGTATAATTTTTAAAATTAAATTATAATTTTTTAAAAAATTATTTAAGAATTTATAAAGAAATTAAAAAAATAACTTTTTTCATAATATTATTATTTTTTATCATATTTCTATAAAATAAGTATTTTTAGAACTAAAAATTTAAATATAAAATAATTTATTTATAAATTATTTTTAATATAATCATTTATTGTTTAATCTATTTAAAAAAAATTTAATTAAATTATTTACCTAAACTATTTCCACCAACAACTTAAATAAGTTTCAATTTTATAAATTACATTAATCTTTAGTTTTTACAATTAACAAACAGTTAATATTTTTTTTCTACTTATATCCCTCCAATAACATTCTTCATTTCAACAAGAACCATCCCCCTATTCCACTCACCGCCTTCATCCCTTACCTTATCCCTGGATCGTCACCCCACCACCATTATCATCATCAATGACAAAAACCACGACCACCGCCAACAATAACAATAATTACAACAAATAATACCCAGATTAAAGAAAAATCTATTTTATAGAAAGTTATCAAAATTGAATTTGAAAAGTATATCCTTCATCAACAACTTCAGTGCTTTCAAACATAGTTATTAAATGTGAATCGACAATGTCCCAAACAAATTATTGTTACTGGTTAGTAGTTCAACTGGTAAATTATGCACGAATACTTGATTGAATTATTGTGTTATGGATCGAATACATTTTGGACATTCGTTCCACATGTGTGTTGTTATATCCAACCGTATTTTAATAAAAAGTAAATTTTTTTTCTACAAATACGTTTGGATACATCTAAATACCTTCATGTGTCAATGTGTCAGTGTATCTATACTTATTCTTTAGATATATTCTTGATATGAGTTTAGAAATAGTAGATATTATCATTTATTAAAACAAAAAATATTTTAAATACTTTATATAATTAAAAAAACATATTAAAAACAGTTAAAAAAATTATATTTTTATATCAATAAAATATCAAAAGTGAAAACTCAGGTGCAGTCGACTTCACGTGAAGTTGATACTTGAGAACCGTTAGACGATTTGACTGATTAATATCAAATAACATTGTGACACGTAGCACAACTATCCACATCAGCATGCCACGTGTCACTGGTCACCACATCATCATATCATTACACGTGGCCAAATTATGGAATGACACGTGTCACTTACCATCCACATCATCAAGTCATGTCATCACGCCGTTAATAAAAAATGGGTCAGTGACTAATATGGTGCACTTTTCTCAATTTCAGGAACGTAATTAGTGCAATTAAAATCTCAGGGACGATTTTAGCACACGATACCAATCTCAGGGACTATTTTGAAATTTAACTCGGGTAAAATGTGACCTCTCACCATTTACTTCATAGGTGAGACAAAAAAAAATATAAAAAAAATTATTAAAAGGTGAAAAATCATATTTTACCTTCTAAAGTGAAAATTCAAAATTTAGAATATCTAAATTCTTTATATGATATACATAATAAACATATTTGGCTTATGGAAATTTGAAGATGTGACGGTTTTAAAGCCTTGACCTGTCCAAGGTTCAATGATCAAATTTCTAGTTATACTGCCTTCAAGGCCCCAACTGCATCAATCTCTATGACACGAGCACTACCGTCCCCTGATTGCTCTACCACCACCACCAGGTCTATTTTCTTTTTCCTCAACAAAGTCACCATCACCACTAGCATAACCACCGGCAAATGTGTTTTTAGGTTTCAAAACTAAAAATATGTTCTTCACTGCACTTCTCCTGCGTGGTTTGCTTTGCTTTTTTCTTCCTCTTAGAAACAGATTTCTGGGTGGAGTTTCTTCTTGTGGATGCTGGTCTTAATCTTGGATTGTGGTCTCAGGAATTTGGAAAGAAAAGGGGGGGGGGGGGGGGGGGGATTGATGGGTATGTGAAGGTTTGGATCTATTATTGTTGTTTCGTGTTAGTGAGAATGAGTGGAGTCATGTCTAAGTATGAAAGAAGTAAATAAAAACAAAAAATAATGAGGTTGGAATATTTTGCGAACAACAGGTCTTGGTGGATTGGAACAGAAGGAGGACAAGGAAATGGGGCGAAGGTGGTGATAAACTGATAATAGGGATGATGACGATGATGATAGGGGTAAAGCAAGTAAAAAAAATTGAGCTCATAAATTGTTAAGAAATTAATTTTATGAACTAGAATAAAAACTTATTTCGTAGAATTGAATCATTAAATACTAAAAATATTTTTAAACTGAAAATTTTGAGAGACCAGTATCATTTAACGTTTAAATGGGAATTTTAATGGGAAAAACGATTGAAGTCAACCTCACTATATAATAGTAAAAAATGGCAAGAGATAACAGCAGCCGTTCAGCTAATTTATGAACGAGGAGGATATCAACCTTTGAAACATATTACTCCACACAGAGCAAATGCAAAAAGAGAGTACCATTTTGGACCCAGTAACTGAAAAAGCAATAGCAGTTTAGTTTTATACAGTTTGAGGCTTTACCAGATATTTCACAACAGAAGAGACAGCAAGTCTCTAATTGATAAACTACAGGAGATCATATAATACTGCCCAAGAACAAGCAGGGAAGAAAATTCAAGAGAGTAGAGAGACAAGAGAAACAAACTCCAAGGTGACTCGGCCTTTGGACCTGGTGTTAATGACAAAATGCTCAGGGTACTTCCTTAACAACATAAGTAAACCATACCAAGGTTTCCCTTTAGATTCAGGACCAGGCCAATCCTCCGAAGTAAGATATCTCCTTACTCTACTGTGGTGCCAAACACCGTTATATTGCTCCACCAACTACAATATCAATACACAAGCAAAACATTCAGGTTTTACAGATATGTATTCGTTATTTCACACAAAGAATTTCAGGTAATAGAGAAAGTGTGTAAAAGAAGAGGATGACACATCCTCACATGGATACAAAATATATGGCTGAGACCTACTGGATTAGATCATTAACGAAATATGCCAATTCCTTTGAGTCAGTTAACAAAACACCCTTGAACAGACCTTGTGCTAAACATCAAAGGTACTAAACAATGTACTTTAGATGCATAATAACGCATAACATGGAATAATTGTGTCATACACATACTACCTTCTCTGAAAATCCTCAAGTGGCAGTGTGTGAAACTTCATGTTTAGATATACTATATTATTGTATATTTTACTAATGTAAAAATTTATTTCCATTTAATGAGATAGAAGTGTTGCCTGTATTAGTACCTTAAGCTAAGCAGATTGATACTAAACACTAAGTTATAATTGTTAACTATTTATAATATTGTAAATCATCTGCAAAGCTCTATGATCAGCTTCTTCCATATTTCCTTCAAGTTGGTATAAACGCTCCCAAACTATCTTTGCGCTGCTGCCTTCAGGATGTATTCTGTCGACCTTCATTGTATATCCACTTGTTTCTCCTTTTCACCACTACTGACCCTTATCACTATTGTCGCCACCCTTTGATACTCCAACTCACTAGAGCCCAACTAGAATTACCACCTGACAAAGGTTGCATGTGCTGTCCACGACATGTAAATCCACATACTGCTGCTTCTGCAATGGACGATACTGTGTTAAGTGCCCTTTTGTCTCAAATCATTCTCAACCTAACCCAAGCTTTTTATTAATCCTCCTTTCCCCATAGATTGAACCTGAAAAACCCTAACACAACCCACATCCTCAAGCCCCAATGTAACTCCTAAATCTTACCTATCACCTAAATTGGAGAAACTGCTTGTAATGAACTAAAGGCAACAGACATATTTAGACATCATTAACAATTAATCCACATGGAGGAAACTCATCCAATAATGACCAAAGTGTGGTATGGGATGTTGATGATTCTCTAATAAAAGGCTTTGGAACTACTACTATGTGATAAAAAAGTTATGTTCCTCACCGCCTGCAAGATTTGGAATGTCCTTTGCTAAACTTTAGGAAACAAAATATTGCAACTTGCTGTGAGTTAAAAGATTAATATATTCTCAACATAGCAAAGTGCGATGTTTGTGACAAATTAATATGGGTCAATATTGATATGTGGACTTAGTTGGACTAATACTACAGGTTGAAGATGTAATGTATCAGACATCCTAGAAACCATTGATTTTGGAAGGAACAAAACCCGAGTTTCTCTCTAGCTTGAATTTGAAATATGACTAATTTACCAAATTCTGTTGTAAGTAAGGATTCTTTTCATTCTAATGTTTGGGGTCCAGGACATAGATACTTATGTCGGAGAATGATTTGTTTCATTATTGACAATTGCACAAGAGTAACTTATTCTTTTTTTTACGAAAGTTAAGTCAGTGGTTTCCAAATGCATGTTCAATTTATAGTATGTTTAAAACACATTTACGAAAACCTGTTGAGTGTTAGGATAATGTAAGTAATTTCTCCTACTTCTCTCTCTTCCAGCTCACCCACAAGGGCAACCTAGTGCAAACCATCTTGCATTACGCAAGATCTAAGGGAGAACCACACCCAAAGAGTGTAATGGAGGTATCCTAACATGATGTAAGCATCAATGGCTAATTTAATGGCTTGAATCCCATACAAGGTCACACGGAAACGACTCAAATGTTGCTCCAAGGCTCACCCACAAAAAGTTCCTTAATTTTGTTTTAGATAATAGTGTTGGAAATAAAGATAAATATCTTATAATATAACTTATTCCATAATATCCAAGAATATCTCAGGATTAGTTTTCTTATTTTCCATTATTTCATGATTAATCTGTAAATAGGAGCAATGTATTGTTTATCACTCTATCATAGTACACATTTTTAAGTCAGATTAACGTATTTATATATTTTCAGTCCATAATTTAACTCCGTCTATATTACATAACTGGTTTCAAATTCAGATAAAGGAGGAAGGTTGAATTAGGCGCTCGACAACCAACATAAAATTTTGTCGAATCTTCATGACAGATCAAAGACCATATTTCACTAGAGCTAGGTCGTTGCTCAGAAACAACACGCTGTATAACTTGATTACAGTATCAAATAAGCAAGAACCGTTGAATTGGTGCCTAGGTGTAGTGCAAAATGAGTAAGGGTTCCCATTTTCTTTTTCTTTTCTTTTTTTTTTTTTTGACGAGGGTAAACAAGCTGGTTCACAAAGGTCAATTTAGAGAAAAAGTTATAGATAAAGTCAAAAAAAAGAAGTTGTTTGGAACATGAAAATATAGGCATACTTACAGAAAAATCTAAGGGGTGGTGGATACCAAGATAAGGAGAAAGATTAATATTATGTGCCTGCAAGAAACAAAGTGGGACGGGTTGTAGACAAAAGGGTTGTTACATCCGTGTTTAAGCTTTGGCACACAAGAAAGGTGAAGAATAAAAATGGGGTAAGCATTATCGTTGAGGGACATTAGAAGAAGGATGCGGTAGATGTTAAAAGGTGGACGACCAGATCATCTCAATAAAATTTGTGGTGGGAGAAGAGGCCTTTCATGTGATTACCACACACCATAAGTAGGTTTGGACGAACACCATGAGATAGTTTTGGAACATCTAGAAAGTTTAATGCAAGACGTACCTAAAATTTTCTTGGGTGGAGACTTAAATTGACATGTCGGAAAGGATGTGACAAACATGAAGGAAACCATTGGGGTGTTTTTGGGGGTTGTCAACATTGAGTTAAAACCATCTTAGAATTCTCTTCAAGTTGTGATCTTCTTATAGCAAACAATTGCTTTATGAAGCGAGATGAACACCTTATAGCATATAAGAGTGGCCCGACAAGTAAATTTACTCCAGGAGAATGATTGAACACACAACATAGGGTGCTTGTCATGGATTTTCACGTTTAGTGAAAGATGAGAAAAAAGACATCAAGAAAAAAACCCGAGGACTAAGTGCTAGCGAGAAAAGTGAGAAACAAAAAAAATCCAAAGACATAGAAGAATAAGCAAGGTTGTGACAGACACAGAACTACAGATGAGATGTAGAGTGAGATGACAAAATAGTAAAAAAAAGTGCAAAGAAAGCTTTGGAGAAACTAGATCTAGATGTATTGGAGAAAGAAACTGAGTTGTGGTGGTGGGAAGATTAAGAAGCAATGCTTTAAAGAGTGGTCTTTATAAGACAGCTAAGAAGGAGACAAAGGTGGAAGCAACCGAAGTTAGAACGAGAGCTTATGAGGGTCTTTATCAATCTTTAGGTACGAAGGAAGGGAAAAGAGACATGTATAGGATAGCAAAGAGCAGAGAAAAAAGGATGAGATTTTGGTCGCATTAATTGCATTAAGGATAAGAATGGTGAGGTTTTGGTCACAAATGAGAGAATTAATGAAAGATGAAACAGCTATTTTTACGTGTTATTTAATGATGGGCAAGATATTATTGTGCTCTGGGGGGTTACATATGAGGACAGAATACCAAAACTTCATATTGAAAATTCGAGATTTTAACCAAACTTTTTTAATGGGATTTTAAGGTGTAATAAGAAGATGACAAACAAATGGAGGAAGAGCGTCTTGGTCTCTATCTACAAGAATAAAAGGGAAATACAAACTTGTGAAAATTATAGAGGGATCAAGTTCATGAATCATACCATGAAGTTATGGGAATGTCATAGAACGAAAATTGAGAGAAGACACGCAAGTTTCGGAGAACTAGCTTGATTTTATAACAGGTGGATCGATACTATATCTATTAAGGAAAATGATAGAGGTACCGAAGTAACAAAAATGATCTACACATGGTGTTAATTGATTTGGAAAAGACATGCGATAGAGTACCAAAAGAGGTCTTCTGGAAAGTTTTGGAGAAGGGATTAAGTATAGCCTATGTTCCTATAAGTAAAGATACGTACTATGGAATTACAACTAGTGTGAGAGCTCAAGGTGTGACAAAAGAAATCAAGGATCATCTCTAAGCCCATATCTCTTCACATTGCTTGTAGAAGTGTTTACTAAGCATATCAAAGAACTCTTACCACGGTCCATGCTTTTTGCTGATGACATCATCCTTTTAGAGGAATCAATAAACTTTTTAAATTAGAGGCTAGACTTATGGAAAGAAGTTTTAAAGGTATATGATTTGCACAAAATCTGCAATAGAACATAATATATGTAATGTAAGTTTAGCACGAGGAGGGAAATACAAACAGAAGTGAAAATTGGAAAAAGGACCCTTCCACAAGTAAAGCGATTTTAGTATTCTGGGTGTATTAGTTAGGAAAATGGAGAAGTCAAAGATCTGAACCATGGAACTCAAACGGGTTGGTCAAGGTAGTGAAGTGTGTCTGAATTTATGTGATAAAAGGTATCTTTAAAACTTAAGGTTAAATTGTATTGCAATATCATTAGACCTGCTATGTTATATAGAAGAGTGTGATAGACAGAAAAAGTTGAGCATGAGGATAAGTTTAATATGGCCGAGATGAGAATGCTTAGATAGATGAGTAAACATACACATGGTCTGAATAAGGAACGATGATATAAGAAAAAATATCGTAGTGCCTATTGTTGAAAATATGGTGGTAGTTTGGACATGTGGGAAAAAGACCACCGAAACATATGATAGGCAAAGAAGGATGGATCAGATGGGAGCTAGACAAGTGGTGAGACATAGAGAAATACCTAAAAGACTATATACGAGGTTGTCAAAAAATGTGTGAACAGTCTTAATAGCGATATGATACATGATAGGGTGCAATGACATCATTTGATCCATGTAGCCAACCCTATCTAGTGGGATGAGCCTTTGTTATTGTTGTTGTCGTATTTTTAGTCCATATTTTCTCCTTTCCTATTTAAGTCCCACAACCTCGAAGACTTTTATAGAGAGAAAAAATGTGCAAAAGAGGTTGAGATATCCCTCAGTTCTCAGATACAATATACATCGCCAAGGCCAAATGAATTACACCATGCAACAAACCATGCTGATCCCTTTCAATGCCAGTTAACCAAATACCCTTGGACAAACCAAGTGTTGAACACCAAACGGAAGCCAAAAGGGTAATCTTATCCCAAATAAAATCAACAGTTGAAAAGGAAGTGTTAGAAATCTAGTGTTAACAAAGGATATTTTTCTTTGCATGACCCAAAGTCTCAACTTTGTTATCCATGACTCTCCCAAGATAACAAAAGCTGCAATCCAGAGAGACCTTTTTGAGGCATTGCAAAGAAAAATATGAGCCCTCTGATTCGAAATCTAAACCGCTCATAATGAACATACTAAGAGACAATCAGAGGCCTCTCTACTTATGGATAACATTTAGGGTATATCCTATTTATAACTGCAGTCCATCCAATTGCTTTGAAGTTGGAGGGAGATTTAGTTGTCACTGGAACACTCATGGTAAGTGGTCACTGGTCACTGGTTCTACTCACAACGGACGTGTCTCTATGGTTAATCTTAAACGGCTTTGAACTCAGCCGGTGCCTGAGATCAGTGGTCCTGGTTGCTGAACAGCAGTGGTGGTTCATTGGGGCTTCCTTGTCAGACCAACTTACCAAGTAGGCAGGAAATGAGTTCCATCGCTCTTACCCATCCTACTTCCTACTGCTGCTGGTTGTGCTCATCCATTCTGCAGTCCATTCCTTAAATCTGGCTTCCACCCTTGCTCTTCTTAATACCATCTACATAGTCTCTTCTTGGATCGAAGTGCTTTGATGCCAGTTGATCAACCGGCATCAAGAGGTAACAAAGACAAGAAGTTCACCGGAATATGGCTTAGACTGATTTCAGTGTGAAATCCAGCCTATATAGCCCATATATGTGATTTCTATTGCATGGTAATTACAATGAAGAAATGAAAAATACTATAATATTCTATCTAATAAAAACCTTTTCCCTTATGGACATGCCTACCCTGCTCTCCTAGCTGCGTGAATATCCCGCACACCGCAGATCCCCACTGATTCTCTTATTTCTCTCTCTTCCACTTCGCCATAACGAACCTATGATTTTGTTCTTGCACTCCTCTTGCGCCAGCCCATTGAATCTATTCTTTTTTCCTATCATAAAACTTGGCCCTTCTAGAACTTGTCATATGCATCAAACAACAGAAGGTAAAACGGATTGAGTGGCAACAAGGAAAAGGGTAGAAAATTCTGTAGAAAGGATTGGGAGTTGTAGAGAATGGGACTCTTGGATATCCTGCAGTGCATTATATTTGGTCTGGGTCTGAAGCAGTTCTTTGCACTATCAACTCCAATTTTACAAGTACAAAAGTTCCATTATTTTCTAAATTCTAATCCAGTTTGATCAGTTTAAGTGTTTAACTAATACAGAACTGCAATAGATACAACATGGATAAAAAATGGAAAGTAGAATAACCATATGTAAGTCCAAAACAACATCATAATAATATATGCATTCTAGAATAGACAACTAAGAGAATATAAAAATAAAAGCTGGGGGGAATAAAGCTCCCCTACTCTTCTGGGTTTATCAAATGGTCAAAGGAGCAGGGTTATGTAGCAAATATCAACTTCAAAAATAATGGTCAGAACTAACCTCCGCGTGTAGTTTCTCCATAGGCATCCACTCTCCAGGACCACAGAGATCAGAGAGAACAGTAGCTACAGACGATACTACATCCTTTTCTTCCAACTGTTGAAGCTGAAGATTATCAGCATCCCGGTCTACTCGGGATCTTCCTTCTGCTTTCTTATCTGCAGGAACCAAACTATCTCAATAATATCCCAAGCTGCAAATCTTGAGACTAATCATCTTAGAATCAAGGCAAAAACCATATGCAACTAGCGTAACATGAATATAGACACAATATTAATGATTTCAGAACCAAAATCTCTTCTTCTTTTTTTTTTAATTTTCCTTAGCACTATATGGGAAAAGATTAAGCGAATCATTTGAATAAATCCATATATAAAAGTTCATAGAACTTTGGCAAATGCTAATACAATACGGGTAAAATAAGGACTGCAACACTCCTTAGAAAATGACCTGCTATTAGAGGTAGCAAACAAATTAGTAGGTTTTGGACTTTTATTTTTTTATAAACTAACCAAAATAGTGATTATCTGGATTAGCCGGTTAACGCTTTTAAATCTGAACCGCTGATATAAAATATAGCAAAGGAAAAGTTAAGATTTATTTAATTAACAAAGAATGCAGCACTCCTTATTGATCTCCTATGGTGTTTTAGGCTTTTTCTCATACTTGTGAAATCATGAATAATAACCTGAATGTATGTTATAACTGTTGGCTCATGAATCATAACGCAGCTTACAATTCAGAAACACATGATTGAAAAAATAAATAAACATTACTCCACACCTCAAACCTGAAGAAAACACTCTAAGTCTCAAATAAATACTTAAATGACATATATTCTTCAGGAAATACTACACTCCAATGATAACACGAACATATCATAAGTCATCCATTACAAATCCAGGAGAGAAATTCTAAGGAGAAACTCTTGGGGGCTAACAA
The DNA here is from genome assembly GCF_003086295.3 of Arachis hypogaea. Classification (NCBI taxonomy): domain Eukaryota; kingdom Viridiplantae; phylum Streptophyta; class Magnoliopsida; order Fabales; family Fabaceae; genus Arachis; species Arachis hypogaea. The sequence goes on from NC_092043.1 coordinate 46,571,266, forward strand.
CTTTTAGTATTTTTAGCCATCATTTGGCCAGCACAAATACTAAATCTTCATTTTACAAAGAACATCCCAACTGAGCCAACCAACTCAACAATCTACTTCTCCATCCCCAACTATAGACGGAATCTCTTATGATTCTCTTAAGTCCCCATAGGCAACAGTAAGCCAAAAGTGGTATAAGAAACAATAGTAAATGGAAACAAGTACTCATTAAGATAACGTCTCTCTCTTGATAGTTTTTGTTGAAATTCTGGTGTTTGGGTGGATCCCAATGGCATTGGTCGATCTATGAGGACAACCCCAAAAAGTTGAATAACAATTGGTTGTTCGTACCATTCAAATACAGGTAACCTTTCTAACATGAGTACATGACCTCCACTAAGAATAAAGATACACTGCTCTAACAATATATGACGTAATCCTACAGATCCTTTAAACTACTAGATCCTAGGGAATGCAATTGCATATTATACTAGACAGGCACAAACAAATAAAAGGGAAATCTGATCTAGCAAAATTACTTTATGTTCATAACAAATACATTTTCATAACCACAAGAAAATGTACTTCTAAGAAAATCCACACTCTCGTCAAGCAAAACCAGAAGTTCCAAATATAAGACTTACACAGCATCCACATTATCCTCAAAATTCTATGTATGGTCTGTTGTGATGAAGAACAGCATTCATTATATTTGTAAAAAGTGATCATCAACAACACAAAATTATAGATTGTGGAAGGCAGAACTACATTCATACTTCGAAAATCTTGCAAAGCATGAGTATTGCACAAAATCTGTATATAGAGAACAACAGTCCACTCAGTCAAAAAAAGAAAGAAAAAAAAAGTCCCACACTATAACTAGCTATCACAGTTGTCCGTTACTCCAAAGATAAATTCGCATATGCCAAATTCAAAAGCAAAATCCATTCAGCCAAACAAACCAATCACAAGAAAAGAAATCAAGAAAGAAACACTAACCCAATGATGCAGACTTGCTTCCAGCACCCACACCAGCGTACCCGTAACTTTCATACCCATCTCTTCTCGCCTTCTTCCCGCTACTGCCCCCACCAGCACTAGCACCGGCACCAACATCATCCTCATCATCATACTCGTCCTCATAATAATCCCTCCTGCCTTTCTTCACTATCACGCCAGGCCCAGCTGCAGCGGCCGAGGCCATGTGGTAGTTATAATGCGGCACCACGGGCCCTCCCGGCACCCCAGCTATGGAGGCAGGATGGTTGGGGTAGTGGCGAGGGCCGATTGGGCCACCGAGAATGCTGCGAACAGGGAGCAGGAAGTAGAATTCCTTGTCGCCGATCTGGAGAAGGTCTTGGGAGTCGAGTTTGACCGGGGGATTACCAGGGAGGTGGAGGACGCCCTCGACGAGGCAGCCATTCTTGCCGAGGACCTCAAGGGCGAAACGCCGGCGGGTGAAGTCGTAGAAGATTCGGGCGTGGTGCCGGGAGATGTTCATCCCTCCGCCGAGGCTGGAGAGGTCGACATCGACCGTTGATTTCTTGGAGTTGCGCCCGAGGACGATGGAGTAGGTCTGCATGTAGTACTCAAAATCCTCGCCCTGGAGTTTCGCGAAGCCCGCCTCGACATCGCCGCCGGCGCTGGCGGTTCCCATTGCGGTGGTGGTCGTCGGAGAAGGAAAAACGAGAAAGCGAGACGAGAGGCGAACGAAAATTGGGAATTCAGAGAAGCTATGACTATCGATCGGGGTTTTGAGTGAAAGGGCCAAATAATATTGTATTTTGAAAATGGGAAATTTCTTGGACAAGCTTACAAATGAAGGGAAATTGAGGTGCATTTTGATTAATATTTCAAAATTTATGTTGGATTATAATTATATTTTAAATTTATTATTTTTTTATAAAATAATTTTTTTAATTAAAATAATTTGAATCAATTAATAAATAAATAAACTAATAATTATAACGGTTAAATGATTGATTTAATTTTTAGAGGAGTGAAGTATTGTTTTGGTTTTTAATGTTTGAGATAAATCTTAATGTTGTTATCACATTTGAATCGTTCTATTTAAATTCTTAATTTTTTAAAATTGATTCAATGTTGGCTTGCCAACGGAATTGACAACGAGATAAAATTGAGACGATTTTGAAACGCTAGAGACTTAAATAAAACGAAAACGTTGGGGATAAAACGATACATAGAAATAAATTTTAATTTTATCCTTCACTAATATCAATCTTTTAGGGTGAATAGTTATTCAATTATTTTTTAATCACATTTAAGTAAATTACACTTAATCACATTACTTTGATTTTAAATAAATTTATTTTTTTATAATTTTATTCTGAGAAAATATAGGAACCAATGGAATATTTGTACAATGTGCACATTAGAGGTTTAGGGATGTCCGATTCAGTATTAGAGATATAACCATTAGTGTTACATTTTCCCATTAGCTTAACTTTTGGAGGAGTGGTATCATGACATGGTATTAGAGCTCTAAATCCGAAAAGTTAAGAGTTCGATCCTAGGTGAAGTTTTAGAGTTCGATTCTTGGTGAAGTTTTTGGGATGAGTGATTTCATGACATAAGATGTTTATTATCCCTAGTACCTGGATGGTTATTATGGATAGTATGGTTGATGTTCATTTTTTAACTCAATAGCCCATTGTATTGTACACATTGTACAAATATTCCATTGGCTCAGGATTCTTTTATTCTTTCAGATTTTTGCTTATCATGAAATGTTCGTAAAATAACTAGAATCACATTAATTTATTGTATATGCATAATTTTTTTCCACAAGTTTATGTATTAGTCATTCTATAAACATTTTATGATGAGTAAAAACTTTTAAGAGTAAAATTATAAAAAAATAAATTTATTTAGAATAAAATTAATGTGATCAAGTGTAATTTACTTAGATGTGATTAAAAAATTGAATAACTATGTATCGTAAAAAATTGATATTATTGAAGGATAAAATTAAAATTTATTTCTATGTATCGTTTTTGTTCCCAATGTGTTCGTCCTATTTAAGTACCTAACGTTTTAAAATCGTCTCAATTTTGTCTCGCCGTGAATTCCATTAACAGATTCTAAATGGTAGGATAACATTGAATCAATTTTAAAACGTAAGAGATTTAAATAGGATAATTCAAATATTAAAGACAAATTTAAAACTTACCTAAACAATAAAAACAAGAATAATACTTTACTCTTTTTAGAATCTTGACTATTTCAAAATGGATGTAAATGTGATAGAAAAAATGGTACAGATAAAAAAAAAGTAGAAAATATAGAAATAACATAAAAAGCATGGTATAAAGATTAAAAAAAAAAAAGTTCTGATACAAATAAGAATTAGAGACAAGAATTAGATGAAAAAGAAGGGATAAGTGTGGAGGACATAAAGACAGAGATGGTAAGGATAGTATTATTACATATGGTTAAATTATTATTCATTTTTTATATGAATTTGTTTGTTATAATTAAATTATTAAAAATTGTTTTTCAATAAAAAATTATTTTTTAATATGTTTAATAAATTTTTAAAAGTGAAAATAGAAATACTAAAAAATAAAAATTTTATAAATTATAATTTACATTTTTTAAAAGATACTTAAAAAAAGTATTTTAACATAATAAATAAATAAATATTTTTATATTATTATATCTAAATATCATTAATAAATACAAATATATTTTTATATAAAATATTTAAATATTACATAACTTTTATTTTTTATAAAAATCTTTTAAAAAATAAATCTATTAAAAAAATCTTTTCTTATAAATTCCTTAAACAAGTCTTATATGGGAACATACTAGGATAAGATGATTAAGGCATAATAACTGGTGTGGCAAAAGTTTGGTCAGTTCTCTTGAACGGGTGTGGGGATGAACGAAAAAAGATTGGTATAGAAGTGAGAAAAAGCAAATATTAGAACATTGGAGGTGTTGTTAGGTACTAGATAAATGATATAGTAAAATATAGAGATGAAAAATTATAAATTTATATAAAATATAAAAATAATTGAATAATTTTTTTTGAGAATTATAATTTTTCTCTATCACAACAAGATTACAATAACATTCTCTTTTGACAAAAAGAAAATATACTTCTTTTTATATATATAGAAAAAATTATTTAAAAAAATATTATGTATCTATCTGGATAACTTGATTGAAAACAAAATAAAAAGATTTTCAATTTATAAGCGAACCTTTGTTACGTAAACCATGCGTAACATGAGGTTACTATTCTTTCTTTCTCCACCATCAAAATTTAATGGCTATTACCTAGGAGTATTTTTCTCCTTTCATTATTTAGTTTTTCTTTTTTATTTTTCTTTTCTATAATTAGCTTTACTAAACTTACAATCTCCCACATAAAACTAATTTTGGTAAATTTTCAAAATTTATGTTGCTCATGTATTCAATAGGCCATATGATGATCTACACTATTCAAACTTTTCAGTGTTGATTGGTTTTGTCATGGCATCTGCTAGGTTATCTTTAGTGTGAATCTTCTACATATCAACACTTCCTTTCTCTACTACTTATCGAACAAAGTGATATTATATTCCAATATGTTTTGTTCTTGAATGAAAGGCAGGATTTCTTACAATGTGCAAGGCACTTTGATTGTATCAATACACAAGAATCTTCTGTTGTTTGTGTCCGAGTTCCTCCATCAACCTTTGGATCCAAATAGCTTCCTTGCATGCTTATGTAGCTGCCATATATTTAGCTTCTGTAGTAGATAAAGTTGCAACAGTTTGTAATTTAGATAGCCAGCTCACAACTCCTCCTGCAAGCATAAACACATCTTGTAGTAGATTTTCATTTATCAAGATCACCTGTAAAGTCTGAATCGACATATCCATTGACAATAAATTCTGATCCTCCAAAACATAATGCAACATTCGAGGTCCCTTTGATGTATCTCAAGATCCTCTTAACAGTATTCCAATGCTCTTTACCCGGATCTGTCATAAATCGACTTACCACCGCAACTGCTTGAGCAATATCTGGCCTTGTATAGATCATGGCATACATAAGGCTTCCCACTGCTAGTGCATATGGTACTCGAGACATTTCCATCCTCTCTGCTTCACTACTAGGGTACATACTTGAGGATAATTTGAAATTCATAAGAAGTAGGGTTGAAATTGGCTTACATTCTTACATATTAAAGCGTTGCAAGATCTTCTTTAAATAATTCTTTTGCGATAGCCAAATCTTTCTATCCCTTTTGTCTCGGTGGATTTGCATTCTTAAAATCTTGTTTGCTGATCCCAAGTCTTTCATATCAAACTCCCTAGCCAGTGCCTTCAATTCTTGGATTTGACCTTTGTTGGGACCTACCACCAACATGTCATCCACATACAACAGCAAAATGATGAAATCATTATCACCAGACCTCTTATAATAGGTACAATGATCTGAACTAAGTCTATTGTATCCAAGGCTAATAATGAAATAATCAAATCTCTTGTACCAACACCTTGGCACCTGCTTTAGACCGTACAGAGATTTAGTTAACCTGCAAGCCAAGTTTTCTTTTCCTTGTTATTCAAAACCTTCTCGTTGGAGCATACATATCTCTTCTTCAAGTTCTTCATCAAGAAAAGCAGTCTTTACATTTAATTACTCTAGATGTAAATCAAATATAGCACACATAGCCAAAACTACTCTAATAGTAGTTAGTCTCACCACTAAAGAAAATATTTCATTGAAGTTAACACCTTCTTTCTGAGCATATCCCTTGACAACCAATCTTGTACGATATTGTTCTACCTGCTCATTACTATCTCGTTTGATCTTGTAAACCTATTTGTTACCAATGACTTTCCGACCTACTAGAAGTTTAACAAGTTTCCACTTTCCATATATGGTTCCTATGTAATGTCTCAATTTCTTATTGCATTGCTATCATCCACATAAAAGCATCTGGATTGCGCATAGCCTCCATAAAAGTTATTGGCTCTTCATCTTCTGTCAAAAGACAATATGCATCATGGTTTGTCAAAACATAATTTGAGGGCCATGATGGTGTTCTTCTTTGTCGAGTGGATCGACGAACTTATATGTCATTATCCTCTGCTTCTTGTTCTTCGTGCTGTAGTTTTGCATAAGAAAGATCACATTTTCTGTATTTTTTATTTATTTGAACAGTAATTATCTCTTTAACAGTGTTGTCATTTTCTTGTTCTTTTTTCAATTCATCTTCTGCAAATATCACATCTCTTCTGACAACTACATTGCAGGCAGTGAGATCCCACAAGTGATACCCCTTAACTCCGTTAGCATAACCCAAGAATATACATTTTCTAGACTTTAGGTCCAACTTTATTTTTTTCTGGGAATGGTACATCATGTACACAGGACAACCAAATATATGAAAAGAAGAATAATTAGGTGACTTACCTTGCCACATTTTCATTGGTGTCTTTAACCCAATTGCAACATAGGTCGTGCTCTTTCTAGGAGATTCATATTCATTAGTTCTGCTACACCATTTTGCTGAGGCGTATATACAATTGTGAATTACCGTTGAATACCTGCTTGCTTGCAAAATGTTAGAAATTCACCATCGACATATTCTCCTCCATTATCTGTCCTTAAACACTTGATCTTCTTTTTGGATTCAAGTTCTAACTTTGCTTTGAACTCTTTAAACATCACAAACACGTCTGACTTCTTCTTGATCGGGTACATCCATAGCCTCCTAGAGTAATCATCAATAAATGATATAAGATATTTTGCTCCTCCTAGGGACATCTCAACGATTCCCACACATCAGAATCAACTCCAAATGTGTGTTTGCTCCGAGATGTGGATCTACCAAACTTCAATCTATGTTGCTTGCTTGTAACGCAGTGCTTACAAAACGGTAAGTTTACCAAATTGAGTCCGGGAATGAGATTACGTTCTACAAGAATTTTCAAGCCTCGTGCTGACATGTGGCCATGTTTGCAATGCCATATCATCTTTATTTTTTCTTGGCTTGCTGAAGCAACTAATGCTTCTGCCTCTTGCAAAGTATCTCCCATAAACATGTATAAATTTGCTGCAATCTTTTAAGCTTTTATTACCACAAAAGCTCCTTTAACAACTTTCAAGATCCTACCTTCAATATGGGTCTTGCAACCAAGTTCATCCAATTGCTAAATCGACAACAAATTCTTCATCAAGTCTTTCACATGTCTTACCCCTTGAAGTGAACGAATAGAATCATCAAACATTTTTATTTTGATAGTATCCAATCCAACAAATTTTAAGGCATGATCGTTTCCCATAAATACCGATCCTTCCACGACAGGTTCATATGTACAAAACTAATCACGATGAGAAGTCATGTACTAGATTGCCCCTGAATCAACAATCCAAATATCAGTGAGCTATTTGCTGCCTTTAGAACTAATTGTTGCTTCGCCATACAGGATTTCTCCATCATCAGAGGTGCTCGCAACACATCCTTGAGAACTTGATCCTTTTGGAACCATCTCTATAGTATTCTTATTCCAACAATCTTTCTTGAAACGCCCTCTCTTACCACAATTATAGCATTTGACCTGCTTCTTACTTAGTGACTTTGGTATACTTTGACTTCCACTGGAATCACGCTCCATTGATCTCCCTCTTGTCATCAACAAAGCCTTTGCTTGTTTTGAGTTCTCTAATCTATCTTCTCTATTCTTGTTCCTAGATTCTTCTTCAAGAACCGCAGCAGCCATATCATCAAAAGAAAGATAATCAGTCAAAATATTATTAGTTAAGTTAATGATAACTGATCATATGAATCTGGTAGACTTTGAAGTAAGAGCTCTGCACATTCATTTTCTGCTATGGTATATTCCAAGTATGAGAGTTGGGAAAATAACATATTTAGATTGTTGATGTGATCCGTTGCCGATGTGGATTCAATCATTCAAAGAGTATAAAGTCTTCTCTTCAAGAATATATTGTTGTGAAGTGACTGGACTTCATATAATTTGGTGAGAGCATCCCAATTTTTCTGTGTTGTCTTTTTTTTTGCTACACTTGATAAAACTGAGTCAGCTAGTACCCAGTGTAAGTTTACACCAGCATTGTTGTCCATCTCCTTCTATTTTTCATCTGTAATTCCAGTGGGTCTACCTTCAATTGCTGTCACGCAATTGTCTTTTCTCGTAATGGCTTTTATCTTCAATTTTCATACGAAAAAATTACTCCCACTGAATTTTAAAATTTCGTACTTCGCAGCGAAAAAAATATATTAATCAGCAACCTTTGGCTCTGATATCACTGTTAGGTACCAGAGAAATGACATAGCAAAATATAGAGATAAAATATTAGAAATCTGTATAAAATATGAAAATAATTGAATAACTTTATTTGAGAATTACAACTTCTCACTATCATAAGGAGACTACAATAATACTCTCTTTTGACAAAAGGATAACACACTTCTCTCTACATATATAGGAGAAAACTATTCAAATAAATATTATGTTATTCTATCTAGATGACTTGACTGAAAAATAAAATGAAAAGATTTTCAATTTATAAGTGAACCTTTGTTCCGTAAACCACTCATAACATGAGGTTACTATTCTGTTTCTCTCTCCACCATCAAAGTTTGATGGCTATTACCTAAGGAAAGAAGGAAAAAAATACACCTGAAAAGTTCACACGCTGGACACAACTACACTTTAATCATTTAATGAGTCACGCGTGCACAGTATTTATACACTCCGGCAGACACAGTATTCTCGTGTTTATTTTGTTAGGAAGAAGGGAAAAATACACCTGAAAGTTCACACGCTAGACATGATTACACTTCAAACATTTAACAACGCCACATGCCGATGGCCGGAAGGGTGAATATGTCCGCCGGAGTGTATAAATATTGTGCACACGTGACTCATTAAGTGAAAAACTTGGTAGCACGAATCCCCACATTTTTGTACTGTTGTACCAACAAGTGCACTGGGTCGTCCAAGTAATACTTGAGCGAGTCAGGGTCGATCCCACGAGGATTGTGGTTTGAAGCAAGTTATGGTTATCTTACAGGTCTTAGTCAGGCAGATAAGAAGGTTGTTGGAAGAGTTGTCAAATTTGCATTAAAGGAATATTGAAATTAGTAATAGGAATATGTTGAAGGATTGGAGTTGCTTTGTCTTTCTGAATTAACTCCGGTGTTACTGTCTTCTTTGTTTGTGAGTGATCTCTTCTATGGCAGGCTGTATGTGATCAACGCCATAGGCCGTGATCATTAATATCCTCTGCTACAGATTGAACGCCATTGGCCGTGGTCATCCAATCTGACAAAGGGTGAAGCTCTAGCAGATCATTCTCTTGGCGATCCTACTCAAAACGCCACAAATAAGGTCGAATCTTCTGGATCAGAGAATGCTGCTTCTTTGGATTCTAGCCTATACCATGGAGACCCTAATCTCCCCGGAAATCGGCTAAACTGGTACCTCGAGAAGTCCCCAACGAAGTCGTGGATTAACCGTCTGAGAGATGTATAAACATAGCTATTGGCTCGTACTTTCCAGTCACGTATTCACACGAACCTAAGTAGACGCGGATGTTTGTCAAGCACGTTCATTTTAGTGTGATGAATAGAGCTGGTTGTTCGATCATCCAAATTTTACACACTATATTCAAGTTTTACTTCCAGTGTGTAAATTTTTAGGTATATTTTTGTCCCTTTTTTTTATTTAGGAGTATTTTTTTTCTTTTGTTATTAATTTTTTTTATAATTAGCTTTACTAAACTTATATGTGTGTGAGAAAAAGACAATGATATCGGTGAGAGTGAAGAATTATTAACAGAAATTCTATAGAAAAAGGAGTAATAAAGGTGTAGAATATGTAAAACCAGATAGTACATGAAAGATTTTATATGCTGTGGCGTGTGGAGGGTGTGTTAATATTGCATAGGATGTAAGGTAAATATGAAGAGGTAGATATATAGAATAAGATTTATGTGACTTTTGTTTCTGTGTAATGCATGAGTAGGTCTTGGTGTAAGTGTTTAATAATTCACAAACTTTCACATGTGTTCTTCCCATTGAAAATACATTATTGCTAATTATTAGGAAAAAAAGACCAAATTTATGTTACATTCATCTACAAGGTTAATTTGAATAATATCATTATTATCCTTTGAGTGCTTACTGAAGAGTTTTGTAGTCTGAATAGTGATACTAAGAAGAACATCAAATTAAAGGAGACTATTAAAAAACCAAACACACAAATTGAATTCCAATTTCCAACATGATTTGAGCCAATAATTACAGAAGTGTTTTTTCGACCCCTTTTAGGATAGAGAAATGCTTGATTAACTACCTTTTCCAATAAAAAAGATGTATTTTCTTCTTACCTTATAAATAAGCTATATAATATTATTCTTGATCATTTTTCTTATTCTTCTTTCTCAATAACTTCCAAGATTTGATAGTATTTTATAATTTTAATAATAAAGGTTTTTAAATATAAAAATAAAAATTAATACATTAAATAGGGTAATAATATCCTATTTACTCATTTTAATTTTTAAAATTACTCAGAATTGTTTATTAAAGGTTAAAAAGAACTTATCAATGTTTCTAGAAAAGCTATAATAGTATCTAATATAACCAACAGCAATACATTTTTTTTCAGACAAAACAAAGATTTTTATAATAAAAAATATAATGCCTTAAAATTCTCGGTATAATAGAATAATTAAATTTATAATAAATTAATAATCAAATTTATTTATATTAATATAATAAAAATTCTTAAATATTAAATGAGTTTAATTTTAATACATTGTATAATCACATTCGTTCTTTTGGACAATTATTTATGTTATCAATAAAAAAAGTAGTTATTTTTATATTAATGTGATATTGTATAATTAAATACATATATAAAATTATTTTATATTGACAATGCATCAAAATTAAATTTATATAAAATATGTATTTATATATAATAATTAGTTGATTATTATTTTTTGTGTACCCATATGACTGAATCTAAATGGAGGTGAACAATTCATTCTTGGACCAAAATTAGGAGATGTTAATCAATAATATTAAATGGAAGACTTTTTGTTAAATAAGGGGTGAATAATTAGAATATGCAGTTATATACGAATTTTTATTTTTATATATTGAATTCTGAGTAATAAAATTTTTAAAAATAATCTAAACTAAACGTTAAACATTATTGTGAGTGTTTACAAAATGTCAATAACGTTTTTTTTTATATAATTAAAATAATTACTTTTTACATTAAAATTATCCATATCTAAAAATTTTAGCCGTTATATACTCTAGAAACTTGAGTTCATGGTTTCTTTCTGGTCACCATAATCATAAAAGCAACTCTGCAATTGGTCAACCAATTTTTTTTGGGAGTGGATCTTTTCCAGTGAGAAAAAAACTGGATGATATCCAGTGTTCAATCTAACCATTTATTGTACTCTCTCTCTTATTTATTTCTGGACCCACTCATAGAATTAAAGGTGATAGATCACACTGAATTCTATCAATTGTTAAAAAAACTGGAGAGAATCTTTTTCCTTTTTTTCTGGTATTTGAACCAAACAAACAATTACGACCAGCCCGTACCGTAGCCGCAATTTTTGAAAAAAGGAGAAAAAAAATAAAAACAAATGTGAGTAAATGTTCAATTTTTTGTTCATAAAGTTGTAGACATCATTTTGTAAACACTTTTATTAATTTTTATTTGTACCATAATTTGACAATATTTTTTTATTAGCTATTTTGACAATCATTAGTGGCATCAATCATGCATGCTTAGGATATTCAAATGTAAATTATAGCAGAAATAATTGGGATATTGCTTTATATATAGATAAACAAATGTATCTAAACATGTACGTTGCATTGACTTTGACAACATCTTTTAGTAGTTGCATATGCATAATCCTTTTCTAATTAACAAAGATACCGTTATCTTATAACTAATAAAGGAATGGCAATTCTTTGATGATAGTTTGTACCTTCGAATTAAACCCTGCAAAAAAGTTTACAAATAACAATTATAAATATTAAAGCTCCTATATACAATAATTCAGTGATACGTTAAAAATCACTTAAACTAATTATTTAAATAATTAAAAATTTTTAAAATGTGAAAGAACGTTTTGTTCGAAAGAACATTTAATCAACAAATTAATACAAACAAACGAGATAAGAAAACTCCCTCCACTCATTAGACAAAAAGAAAACGAGTAGAAGCCTGAAGAACAAGAGTTTTTAATATCATATTTTTTAAAGCTAAAGCTAATAGAGTTTGTACCAAATACCAACCTTATCCCCCAAAAAAATCTTAAGTCATACATCATTATTAAATATTTGAATATTGAATTTCTACATCCAACCTTGAGATATTGCCAACAACTCAGCAAAACAAGATCAACACGGAACAAAGACATAGTAATACTAATATGGTGGTTAATTTAAATAAAAATATTTTTATATAAAAAATAATAATTAAAAGATTTATACGTATTAAAATAATAAAAATATTTATAAATTTGTCTAAAAGTATTTTCAACTATTATTTTTATATAAGGACGTTTTTATAATATTTAACCTAATTACTTAAAGATAAGGTTAATTGAACTAACTGTTGAAATTCAATGTTGATCAAAGAAGCAGAGGCATTTGCAATGGCCTGGAATGCAGTGGTGGAGAGGACCATGGAAGTTCCAGCCCTGGAAGGCCTAGAGACCGTTGATTGCGCGCGATCGACGATCTTGATCTGGATCAACTGGCCAGGAATGCAGGTTCTAGGTGCGGCTGCACTGATGCACCTCACCTGATACTGCCTACCACATGCAGCACCATTGTCCCATATGCCTTCTCCTGCTGATGCAAACATGTTGCTCGATGGAAACTCTGATGCGTCTTTACCGTAACATGCTGTGGCTGACCACATACACCCATCAGATCTTTTTCATCATTAAAAAGGGAAATAAATGGGAGAGTGGAACTTACGTAAAAAGGGAGGACCGTAGTGAGAAGCAGTGCCAACATCACAATGAGAGAAGTGAATGAAAATTGATAAGAAAAAAACGAGGGCCTGGAAGGATAGAAGATGAACAGAAACCTTGTGCTTGTGCATAGGCATAGCTGATGAAATAATGCTGTGAAACCATTTAAGATATCAGTTATAGAATAATTGTTAAAAATGATTCTAAATTATAGAGTTTGTATCACTGTATCTAGAAGCTAGAATTGTATATCAATAATTAATACTTCGTTTTTAACGTCAAGGAAGAGTAAAATAATCCGAGAGAATATAAGTAAGGAGGATGCCCGGTACAATATCTTTTTGTAAATATATTTATGTGTCGTATTATTATTTGATGTATTAATGAATCGATTATTTTTAAATTTTTTAATAAACTAGAATAAAATCGATTTTTTTTATAACAATAATAATAAACTCAATTATAATCAGATTGGTCGAACCAGTTAATTTACATAATTCACTGAATTATGGGTTTTTTTTAAAACAAATATTAGGGATATATTTATCTTTTTATCAAAAAAATTTAAACATGATTCGATTTAAATTGTGTAAATCGATCAGATCAAATCGGGTCTAATAATTATAATGCGGACAATTAAATTTATTATTGTTACTATAATAAACCGATTTTATTCTAATTTATTAAAAAATAAATTATTAACCGATTTAATAAAGATGTCCAATAATATCATAATTCATCTAAATATTTAAAAAAAAGGACATTTTTAATATGTTTATGGAAGTCACCTCCTATAAATAATTAAGTATAGCTGTTTTGAAAGAAATTTGTTACAATAGGCTTTTTGCATTTTCTTCTAGCTTAGTGGCTAACTATTGTATTTGCCAATTTCTTACTTTATGTGTTTTGTTGTCTTTCGAATTTAGTTGTTTTTCAGTTTTTTCCGTGTTTTCTTGAAAATTGTCATATCTAAATTATTATTGTCCTTATATGTTATTTTATATCAATACATTTTTTTAAAGAAAAAAATTGTCGTCTTATTTCTTATTTAAATTTAATATCGTAAAAATCAAACTTGATATATATTTTAAATATCGTATCGAATTAATCGGCGCTAAATCGATGGTGCTATATGATTAAGTCATCTTAATATTAAGTTCAACTAAATTGATCTAATAATAATTTATTAACATGATAAAACTAATTAAAAAAATAAAAATACATAAACAACTTGATTAAACTTAATTTAAAAAATAACTTACCGTTTCTAGCATTTCTCAATACACCATAATGCTACTTCAAACAAAGCATACAGATAGCCATCTAAGTAGATCACCTGTCATGCCTTTTTTTTATTGTGTATCTAATTAAATCATGAACGTGTATCAATTTTATTAATTAAATAATAAAAAATAAAAAAATATTTATTAACATATGTGTCATGGTATTCGTATGGTAACTGATATATGAATATATTTAAAAGTTAAAACTAACGAATTATAATTTAAATGGTATAATCTCTTAATTATCATTTAAAAATGACGGATTCGAATGTGGCTCTTCGGTTAAAAAAAACTGTGAAGTCTAAGATTTTCACATTCCTTCCGTGACCCACCTGTCTCAACTCTCAACCAAAAACAAAGTCAACCCTAAAAGAAGGTCAAAGAATTTGTCGGCCAATTCAATGCCAACCATTACGGACACCATTATTCAAGCCCTAAAACATGTATCCCTTTTTAATAAGGAAATAATTTTAATATGGATTTTGTTATCATCACGGTATACTCTTAAGCCGCTGTTTGGTAGAAAGATAGAAATGAAAAGACTAAAATTAAAAGATAGAGACTAAAATGACAGAAATTAAAATAAATTTTAATATTTTATTTGGTATAAAATAAAAGACAAAAATTAAAATAAAAATAAAATTTTAATTTAATTTACACAAAAAATAAAATTAAAATTAATTAATTAAAATAAAAGTATTTTAAATATAAAATATTATTAAAGTTTTAGTCTCTATCTCTAAAAACTTTAATTCCTTATATTTCTACTTTTTTGAGATACTGAAATACTAAAATTTTAAAAATAAAAACAGAAATTTTAGTAACAGTCTTGAATTAACAAACACGATACTAGATCTCTTAGTATCTATTTCAATACCTCAAAACAAATGCTATCTTAAAGTGCAGATAGCAAAATCCTTTTTAATATCAATAAATCATTTGCATACATAGATAGTGATAATTTTTAAAGTAATTAGTTCTGTAATGTAAATTAAAATTATATAAAATTAAAAACTTTGTTTGCATATATAAGATAAATTAAAGAATTTTAAAAAATTATTAAAATAATATTTTTTTTATATAAAATTAAAGTTCTGGTATGCTCTTTTTACAATTAAATTTTTAGCATCCTAAGATTGTCAAACGGTATAAAAAGAAAAAAAAAATTCTCCGTTAAATTATCTTGCAAAAAAAATGCCTTGAAGTAAGCAAGGATAGGCGTATATAATGCAGCAATTTAAGGACATACTTTCAACTAGAAAAAGAAAATTAGGCACACAATAATCAATTATCCAATACAAAATACTTATGCAAAGGACAAATTTTAGTATAGTTTTCTTTAGGGTGTTCACCATCCAAATCAATTCAATTAAAACAATTCATGTAATTTACACTAATTAATTTTTTTCTTTTACTAAAAATATTGGCCACCTAACATTATTTGAACTAGAAAAAGGTCAAACCCAAAATAAGTTAGATTGAATTGAGTTTTGTTGTTAAATGCTAACAAATGATATAAGTCTTAGAGTGATTTTTAAAGTTGCATTCGAGTCTCATAATAATTTTTGAATTTAAAAGTTACCCATATTCATCTTTGAAGTTACACTCCGAAATTCAGATTCGTCTTTCTAGCACATTTCGTCTACCTGGCACCACCGAAAAGCTGATCTGGACTCCTCCGTGACACGTTGACCAGGTAACAGCTAGCTGACGTGAATTAGTAAACTTTTATGGTATAATTTGGTCCCTAAATCAAAATTAAAAATTTTAATCCCCAAATTTAATTAGTATTATCTTCTCTATAGTAGTAACCCCTTTCTTTTCTTCTCTTCTATTCTCTTCTCCATATGGATGTGAAAGAGACTACAAATTACAACTTCATTAAAAGTACGCATATATTTTATTAATTAAAAGTCACATACTATGTCTTTGTATTTAACATTTTATGCACTCATTTAACTCTAGTTTAATTAAAATATTTTACAAAATTTAATTTTATATTTTTATATGATTTAACAAAAATCTATATCTTGTATTTACAGAATTAAAAAGTTACATCGTTATTATTATATACTACATTACATTTCTTTTCGAATCCTGTTCCAAAATAATCATGCATCATCCTAATTTAACTGTCATTCACATAATATTAATATAAATTGTTATATTATATCATTTCAAATTGTATGACATCTCTATTAAAATGACGTGTCTAAGATTTTATTATAATTAAATAGATATTTCAAATTAATTAAAGGTAATATAGAGAAATAAAAAATAACAAAAATTTATCTAATTTAATATTTATTATTTTAGTCTCTAATTAATAAAAAAATAATTAAGCAAAATAAATATAATTAACTAATTTAAGACACTAATTTGATCATATTAAAATTTTAATCATATCATCTTTTTATTTACAAATTTCAAGCTGACATTTTAACATTTTATATTAGTATTAGAGATGAGTTGAGATTCATAATTTATAAATTTAGGAATCAATTTAATCATTTTTAAAAGTCAACAAATTTTTATGAACGTTCACAATTTTAGAAACTAAAATTTGCATTATTTTTTTAATTATATATATCACATAACTTTTTTTATGTTATAATCTCACCATATTTCTTACAGAAAAAAGGGATAAAAACAGTTAAATTTGTTAAAATAATAGTTGTTAAGAAGACTATAATTATTGTTATTGTTATAAGATACTTCAACTAAAAATAAACAAAAAGAAAAATTTTGTGAATTTTGGATATGAAGATCTGTAGAAAAAAAAAGAGGGATTAATATAGAGAAGAGAATAATGATTAAATTTGGGGATTAAAATTTTTAATTTTGATTTAAGAACCAAATTGCACCATAAAAATTAACTAATCTATGTCAACTAGCTGTTACTTAACCAACGTGTCATAGAGGAGTCTAGATCAACTTTTCGGTGATGTCAGGTGGACAAAATGTGCCAAAAAGATGAATCTGAATCTCGGAATGCAATTTTAGGGACAAATATAAGTAACTTTTAAGTTCAAGGACTGCTATAAAATTCGGGTGTAACTTCAAGAATATTTTACGGCTTATCTCACTAACAAATTGTATATATTGGATTGAATTTTGAGAAAAAACTTTAAACCAATTATATTCAATCCAAACATTTATATGATAAAATTATTAGGTAAAATATATTTTTCTAACTCTAAAGCTTCCGAAAAAATTTAAATATGTTTCCATTATAATTTTAGATATTAAACTATTTTTAAAATTTTTGAAAAACTTTAGAAATAGAAAATTTTTTTAACCTATCATTATTTTAACATCAAACTTATATTAAACTTAGTCACATTTTATCTTCTAAACCTTAATTAAAATTTTAATTTATTTTAAAAAAATGAAAAAGCCGATTTTGCTGTCCTTTGGGTTGAATTAAATTCGATTAAAAGTTTTTAATAATATATATATTTTTTTTACTTCAAAAACAATTCAAAAAGTTTCCACTTTCCGGCTATGTCCCCTAATACTAGGAAAAGGTATTTAACAAGTGAACTATGAATTGGACAAATCGCCTATTGTTTTGTGTCGTTGGAAAATTCTATTTGATCTCTAACGGCATATATAATATGCTAACAAAAGATGCAGCCGTCTTCTAGAGTAATCGAAAACTGAGTTGTTGTCTTTTCTTTAATTTATTTAAGTCATAAAAAAAAAAAACCTGAGTTGTTGTTCTTTTTAACAAATATGGTTAATGATTTAAAATATATTGACATAGTCTAAATTAAATTAAAGATCTTAAATGCAGGCAACGGCCCGCTTGTAGTTGGAAGTTGAGACCTGCATGCATGCCACCACTCTTATTATCAAATCGAAAATATTTTATAATAAAAAATAATTATAATTTATTTAATATTTATTAATTCTAACAATAATTAATAAATATTAAATAAAACAAGTTTTAATTTTTTTAATTTTTTAACATTATCGTTTCTAAAAATACCTAATACTATAATTACTTAATTAGTATAAGTTTAGCTAATATGTGTTTTACAAGAATAAATTAATTAAAAATATTTTTAAAAGAAGTAAAATTTAACTTCTAATATATTTATTGTGTATTTATTAATATAAAAAATTAAAAAATTTCTACTAACAGTAATCTTAATATATGCGCTAAGAAGCAGGGGCTGAAATAACTGCCACAGAATGATCCAAAAGGTCCATAAAATTACAAAATATAAATTAATTAATATATATAATAATTGGTTGAACTACCTTGATTGAACCTCAATTCAATAGAATTTTTAAATATTTAAACTACTTTTTAGTTTTATATATAAGTTGGTGAATAACCGGTATAGTTTTCCTGTGTGCTTGATTCATTGACACAAATGTATTTTATATTTTCATCCATACATATATATGTATCGATTTTTCTATGCTTTAATTTCGTTGATATATATATATATATATATTTTGGTTAGCTATATCTATTCTATATTTTCATCGATCATCATACAATAAAGAGAATATATATATGATACATTCATTTAAAAAAAAAAAAAAACCTACACGTACCTGATTATTGGTGGTGATGCCTTCAAATTTATGAGACTTGAGAGGAATACAATGAAATCGCCATTCACAAAATTTTCCATGAAGAACAAGGCATTAAATAGTAATGGATAGAATAGAAGGATAGTGATTCAAGGTTTATGAGAAGTAACTGAAAAGCAATTGACTCAATTAATTTTTGGTCATTTCTTGTGTTATTGGGTTAAATTCAGCGTAAAGAAACAATTAATGTATATGAACTCCCTACGTATTTTAAAAAGAACAAGTGTACACAATCAACCTCTTTTAACAAATGATTACTTATTGAACTCCTTTGAAGCAACCTTCTCGTCAATAAATAAAACATGAATTCTAATATGACTATATATACTATATGATGATTATATAAGTATTGTTAAAATTAAAATAATATTTTTTTTTATATTTTAGTAACATTTTTGTTTAAGTAACACTATTTAAAAATGTTGTTTAACAATAAAAAATATATTTTTTTTATTTTAGCCATACTTTTTAAAATATTATAGTCATAGTAGTCATTAATTCATTATAATATAATCATGCTAAAATAATCCTAAATAAAAATAGAAAAAGTATATAGAACCAAAAAGTTATTAGCAAAAAACTAAACAAAATTACATTAATTTATATTAATAATTAATTAATTTTAAACTTTTTAAATTTTAAATTTAAAAAATTTAAAAGATTAAGTAAATCTAATTAAAATCTATAAAAATGTTCCTCTTCTCTCTCACATTAACCTACCTACCTCCAACAATCCCTCTCCGCCTCCCCACCGTGACCCACTCCTCTTCTATCAGCGAGTCGCCGGAACCAACTCAGTTCCCGCCAGCCTCCGCACTCCCCATCACCGCCGCTACAACCTGCTTGTAACCGAAGAAGAATCTCTTCATCGCCTGCCTCTATTTCCTGCATCGCTTGCAACACCTCCACCACACTCTTCTTTTCCGCATAAACCCTCATCGCGGCCTCCACTATCTCCGGCACCATTCTCTTCATCTTCCTACACATCTTCGTCACCTCTACTAACTTCTTCGACCGGAAGCAATGACATAAACTGCATATGGCTTCCCCTGTTTAGGGCCAAGGTACCCCTCCTATCCAACCGCAGCCGGTTTATAATCCCAATCAACAACCTGGCCCAATTAACCACTCGTTCTACCCTGCAACCAGTTCAACAAAGTTTGGCTCAGCATCCTTTAGCACACATGCCCGTGTCTTCTAACATCGACATTTGCGTTTTGGAATATTAGATACCGTTTTGATGATTAAAGAGACTGCAAACTACACATTTGATCTTAGTCAAAAGAAGTCCTTGAACAATTACAGAAATATAAAAAATATTTATTTAATATGAAAAAAATATCTTAATACTTAACAAAAGAAATATTCAGCTATATTTTAGCAAAAATAATTAAATATTTATAAAATTTTAAAAAATTATGAAATTCTTAAAGAAATAGAGACATTCACATTTGTAATACAAAAAAATTCGAAAAATATACAAAAGAACATCTATTTAGTATGAAAAAGAAACATTCTGATACTTAGCAGAAGAAACATCCATGTATATTAACTCGTAGAGATTTTAGATTCACCAAAATATATTTAGTTGGTTTTTTGCTAATACCTTTTGGTTCCCTAGCATTGCTCAAAATAAAAATTTCATGTTACTAATAACTAGACTGTCAATAAATTAAAATATTAAATATTATTTATTAAATTCATTAAATCTTGTTTCAAACTACAGATTTGATGATGAGAGAAAAAAGGAGAAAGAGAAAGCATGCTTAGAGATGAGAGAAAATTTGGAGAAAATAAGAACTAAATTATTATTAAGGAAGAATCTTAGCCTCTCTAATACAGTAACAAATATCTAACTTTCTAACTTAACGAAGAAGCTTAGCTAATCCTAACAAACTTGGAACTAATAAGTAATCAAATGTTGCCATCTATCAACACTAATAACAAATTATAAGCTTATATATATACACACTTAATATATATACTACTACTCTTGCTGTATGTTTCTCAATTGTCCTATCTGACTTGTATTTTGTTTTAAGATTCCATTTGTATTCGATTGCTTTCTTTCTCTTTGGCAATGTAGTGATCTTCTAGGTTTTGTTATCTTCTAATGCCTTCAATTATGATTTTATGGCATCTTTCTAGCAATCATAAATGATAATTTCTTCATAATTTGTTGATATTATGATGGATAAAATTTTAGACACGTTCTAATTAAGGCCGGCAAGTTTAAATAACTGTTGCATTGTAAATATTTCCAAGCGCCATACATAACCATTTGGAAGAAAATTGTTAATATCATTAGCACTAAAATCAAATACACTTTATCTCAAATTTTAAATCCATAGAAATGATGATGGAACAAGAAGAGAAGTTATCATATCCCAACACCTTACCGAGAGAGTATATGAAAGGAATAATGAATTGAGTTTAAAGTTAGATGAAAAAATAAATAATCAAAGCTCATGTGTGGTGGATATTATTAGTAGATTCTTCTTGTTCTCCGATAAGTGGAGTGGTGGTGAACCCTATGATTGTTGATGACAATGCCAAAAATAACTAGAAATTGTCATGACTAGAATTGTCGGATTATTCTTTATTATTTTATATGCTCAACCTTGTTGTGTTGAGCTTTTTCCTTAAAAAAAAAAAATTATATCATTTCTTATTTCTAAAATGTGAATAAAACATAATTCATTTGTTCAAAGAATACTATTTTCGATCTAGTTTTGGATCCTTACACTAAATACAAGGGATTGGCAATTTGGCATGGACTAACCAATAAAACTGAAAAAAAAAATCGGCAGCATAATCAACATGAAAAAAAAAAATTCTACAACAAGAGCAGAGCCACAAGCAACAACATCTAAGCCTAACTTCTGAACCAGTTTTAAAATTTTTGATAGTAATTACACAAGTCAAAAGAGCTTCAGAATTGCTAACTACAAGAAGTGTCACATTCATCATTGCGATTAAATAAACAATTCTAGAGTGTGGCATTACATTTCTGTTTCTGCTTCATGACCATTATAAATTCTAAAGATAAAGTGAGGCGAATAAAAAAAATACTTGTACGTTAAAAATTAGTTATTAAATTAATTGTTATATATTTATATATAGGATAATAAATTATTATTTTGATCTTTTATATTTGGATTAAATTTTAATTTGATTTTTAATGTTTTAAATGTCTTATTTCTATTTCAAATTTTTTTAAAATAGTTTAATATTGTTCTACTGTTAAATTTAACATTAATAATTAACAGAAAATAGTCACTCACATAAAGACGCTACGTTTTTTAATAATTAAATTTTAACCAATATAATTGATCAAGCTATATTATTTTTGTCAAAATTAGATAAGATAAATCGGTTTGACCGAAAAATTAGTAAACCAAATCTTGAATCGAACTAAATTAATATTTTTTTTATAAAAAATGACTACAATACTCTTATTATAAAAAATGACTAAAATACTTCTATTATATATATATTAATTTTAAAAATCCTAAATCCTAATTCTACGACGGCATAGAGAGAAGAGAAGGGTTATGATTTAGAGTTCTTAAATATATAAAATAGAAGTATATATATAAAATAGAAGTATTTTAAATTATTTTCTATAATAATGATATTGTAGTATTTTTTTATAAAAAAATATTAATTTAGATCAATTCAAAATTTAGCTTATCGATTTTTTAGTCAAATTAATTTATCTGGTCTAACTTTAATCAAAATAATACGATTTAATCAATTACATGTATTAAATTTTAATTACTAAAAAATATCTTTAAAAAAAAAGATGTTTTAGGTATCTTTATGTAAGTGGCTCCTTTAACGAAATGAGTGACGTGGATGTTAATAACGTTACTAATTAATATCTATCTTTTTTTATGTATCGAAAAAATATAGCCAAAACTTTCTTAAAACACATTTTTTATTTAATTTCTTTTTGGTACAAAACTCAAAATTCTAACCATCCATCATCAACGCTTTAAAATAAAAGAAAAAATTTTATATTAATGTTTATTGATGGATCAATTTTACTTACATACTGAAATCGAATGCTATTGCCTTTTCAATATGCAAATTATTTGTGTTGAATTTAATAGTGAAAAAACCGAAAAACATTGAACCCATTTTTTTTTGTAATTAAAATAGGATATTTGAAAATTTTTTAAATTTTTTTTTTGGTTTTCCACGGTATCCCCCAACCCGACAGGCCAATGACTAATCCGTCGCGATACTGAACTCCATTTAAGGGTTTGTCGCAAAATTTTTTAGATTAAAATAAGACATTTAAAATGTTAAAAATCAAATTATAATTTAACCCAATCAAGTTTAAAGTAAAACAATAATAATTATTTGATAATGATAAAATATTATTAGTTCTGTTAAAAGTCCAAAAACATTTGTAATGTATGTAATCATTGTGCAAAAAAATAAAATGCAACCATTAAGCCCAAATTCCATTACAAATAATCTTTTCTCTCTTCAGGCCCGTAATCCAGATGCTATACCCACAAAACAAGGATGAAAATATGTTTCACAAGCTAAATAACACGTTTAAAAATAGGTTTCGACAAAATAAAAAAGTGATTCACCAAATTTTGGCTAAAATTTTTATATATGAATAATTTTAATGAGAAATACAAAAATATTTAATCATTTTAGTGTTCTACACGGTTGTGGTAGTAGCACAAAACGTCACTAATATTTTATAATAAAAAAAAATTTTAATCATAAAAAAACAAAACGTTACTGACGTTTTGTAATAAAAAATATTATTTTAATTATTAAAACACAAAATGTTATTGACGTTTTGTTAAAAAAATATTATTTTAATTGAAAAAACACAAAACGTCATTGACGTTTTGTAAATAGCCATAGTTGTGTTTAACACATAGATTGATTCATGATGAAAGATTTCACTTCTAGTAATACAATATTAAAAAAAAAAGTTCCCAAACTTTAGTATTAAAAACAAAAAAAAAATCATATGTTGGAACCAGAAGAAAAATCAAAATCAAATTTAGTACAGAAATTAATTAAAAAAGTTGACTTACCATCTTTGTGTAATTAGGGACAGACTTACCTAGGGCTCGACCCCCAACTTTTTTCAAAAAAATTAATAATAATAAGTTATTAAGGGTCCGTTTGGAAAATTTTAGAAATAATTTTTTTTAACTTTTGACTTATAAAAAGTAATAATATTAATGTTTAGTGTAATTTTCAAAATCAAATTACAACTTTTTAAGAAGTTATTTAGGAGTTTATAGAGAAGTTAAAAAAATGACTTCTTTTATAATACTTCTACTTTTCATCACATTTCTATAAAATAAGCATCTTTAGAGTTAAAAATTCAAACACAAAATAACTTATTTATAAGTTACTTTTAACAGAGTCATTTATTATTTAAGTTATTTTATCAAAAAGAGTTTAATTAAATTGGTTACCCAAACTAGGCTAATTACGATTTAATTTTTTAAAATTTTATTTAGTATTTAGTCTAATATAAATAAAAGTCCAGTCTAACTGATTTATAATATCTAAAAAGTAAGTAACAATATTAAAAAAATATGAAAAGATATTATTACTAATATTTTTTAATTAAATAAAATTTTTTAAATCTCATAAAATATATTTTTTTCTTCTTATGAGTGTCCTTCTTGATTCATTTGGTATTAATTTTTTCTATTTCAACTACTACAACTGAGAATTATTTTTCAGCTATGAATATTGTGAAGAATAATTCAGAAACAAAATGAAAGATAAATTTCTTGCTATTGTCTTTTAATTATATTGAAAAGAAAATTGTTGAAAAATTTGACACAAATTTGATTATTGATGAATTTTATGAAGAACAATGTTAGGGGACAGCAATTTTTTTGATTAGTAGCCATTAAATAGCCATCAATGATGATTTAATGGTGTGAGATTTCATATAATGGCTCACATTTCTCTGCTGGTTACATGCTGGTCAAAATTCAATAAAATTGCTGGCCCCTAGATTTTTCCTTTTATGAAATGAAAAATTGACCACTTTGTTAATAAAAATTACATATATATTTTTTTGTACTTTAAAATATATTCTCTATAAGTATATTTTGTAATACATTTTACATTATATAATTTTTTGCATAATTTTTTAATATTATATATATTATTAGCCCCATAATACTATTTCTGAATCCGTCTCTGTGTATAATCATTCTAACTTGTTGAAGTTACCATTTTTTCTGCAACACATTTTTGGATAAGAAAAAAAAAATAGAGATTACCTTTCTCTACTGCAAATCAAAGACCACAATTGAAATTTGAAGTCAAAAAATAAATTAATAGTGCATATCTTTGAAGTCAAAAGAAGGAAAAAGACAAGCACTTAGATAAGAATCTAAGCCAACTTTACTAGTCATAAAACTCTAATGCAGCCACATCTCTTCTCTATATCTCTGCTCTATTTTTTTTTTAAAAAGACAAAGTCAAAGATGATCTACTTGTTTAGAATCGGTATCCTCACTAAACTTAAGTTTTGGAAGTTTTATCCTTATAAAAAAGAATAAATGATCATTTGTATCCATAAAAGATGAAAACATTGATATATGTATCCGCACTAAATCGAAATTAAACTTGTACCCACGTAAGATGTCTTTCGTGTGACAAAAGTACTTTACGTGGCACTCCATCCCTCCAAAAACAGGATACTTTTGTCATACAGAAGGCATCTTACATGGGTACAAGTTTAGTTTTGATCTAACATGGATACATATGTCAGTGTTTTCATTTTGTATGGATACAAATTATCATTTATTCTTATAAAAAATGGTAAATGGCTAGAAATTGAAATAAAGAGAGTAATCACACTATTTGAGACTTTGAGTTCTCATAGCACTTTAGCTATACCTTTTTCTCCTTCATGGTTTTACATTAAAATTTCTGTTCTTCAATTTTATCTTTTTTTATTTCAATCAATGAAAAAAAAGTAAAGGATATCAATAAAAATTATTGAGAAAAAAGGCAAAGAGAGTAAATTTGAAAAAAAGTAAAAATTTATGTCGATCCCTTTATCATTTATATTTTATTTTCATGAACTTGAAAAATTTTTCATATTAAGCTAGATAAGCACTTAGTGTCAAGAATCTATAGAGTGAACCTAACCAAATCAAGCTTAGTTAGAAGTTTAGTTTGTCCTTAATAGGATTAGGTAAAATTCTTGGGAATTGGTAATTGTAGTCTTTAAAAAAGATAGTAGAAATTTCACTATAATTGTGATAGAGACTGAATCTTGACCACATTACATATGATGATTGAACCAGGATATATGACTGTGTTATTTTATCTTCTCTATTTTTTTATTTGCTCGTTATAAAACAAAATAAAATTATCTCCTACTTAATCAACTTCACAAACGTCAAAGCAATACATAGTGTTAATTTCTCTTCTTTGCTCTATTCCTGATTTATTTGTTGAGAGACAAAATGAAATTGTTTTCTGCATAATCTATCACAACAACTTTGTCTTAAATCCCATTTAAAGTTTAAAGTGTATAAAATTAAAAGTGACCATAAATTCAACCATCTTTTCTAGGTCATTGAGAATTTTTAAATTCAAACATTAGAGATTAAAATAATATTTTATCTTTATATATAAATATACATTATTTAATTTATTTTAATATATATTTTATATTTTTATATAAATTTTTATAATTTAATAATTAATTTTTTATATACATATCATATGAGTAAATCTAATAATATGTATTATACAAGAGCATCTAATTAGTAAAAATGTTAAAATATCATTTTTTTATTTTATCTTTTTTTTTTTATAAAATTTAAGAATAAAAAAATACAAAAAGCACAAAAACAAATCAAACACATATTTATATTTGAATTAGAACATTTTTAATTATTATTAATAGAGATAATGTTTATTTCATGGTTGTAGATTCATAGAGTAACATATTAGTAAACAAAAATCAAACACCAAAGTAACTGCTTAAGAAAATTTAGGGATCAATCTAGAATTTACTTAGCAAGGTAAAATCTTGATGAGTTGTGACACTATGCAGATTCAATGACTCCGTGGAAAGCATACATGCTTAGATTTCTCAACTCATTGCCATTTGTTAGTTAATGGCAAGTGCCGTTCACTATTATTCCCTGCCTTCCATTTTTGCTTCTTTCTTACTTCAAATCTCTCTCTCTCTCTCTCATCAAAATCTCAATCAACCAAAACAAGAATTTCATTCTCTTCTTCTTTTGCTTCATCCCTAACTATTACTTCATGGTTCCCCTTAATCCGAAACTGTGAACTGTGATCGTTTTTTCTTCTTTCTCTTATGGATATGGCTACTGCACCTGCGACACACTGTTCCTTTGGAATTCCCATTCACTCGCATGCCGCTTCTTCTTCTTCTTTCCCTAACAGATTGGACTGTTCCTCTTCCTCCCACTTCCCTCTTCATCTAGAACTTTCTACGATTTCCATCTTCCCTCGTTCTTCTTCTCCTCTAAAGGTAACCTTTTTTTTTTTGTATTTCCTTATTCTCAATTCTAAATGTAATTGCTGACTTGCACGCTGCAATTAAAGTAAACAAGAAAAAAATGTCTTTCCTTTGAGTTTTAGTTAATGCACCTCAAATTCATATCCCTAACTGCTTAAGGAAGTGCCTATGCTAATTAACTTAGTTTTCAGGTAAGAATTCAGTTACTAGGTAAGAATATATTGTTAGGATTCATTTTATTATGCAAATTATGGAGTGCATCATCCAAGCTGTGAAGTTGGTGATATCTGCGGGTTTGAAATGTCATGATATGGGACATAGGAACTGAATTCAATCTGTATGAGTTGAATTCTTAAATTTGGTCACATTTGACAAAATACACAGATTAGATTAGGAAACCTTTAACTTCAGTCTTCAAGAGTATTTAAACTGCTTACATTAGTTTGATTGACCTTAAAAGTTATTAACTACTTACTATAGTACATGAAAAAAAGCATCGGAACATTCTTAAACTAATCATATGAAGTGTAACTCTTATATATACCACCGAGGAAGAGTGGGAAGAGTGATTCTTTCTCCATTTTAATCTATCACCACAAAATAATTAAAGAAGAGAGATAAATGACTAGTTGTCAAACAATGTAGAGTAAGAATTTTGTATTCTATAGAAGATGATAAGTTTTGGATAAGAAATTACCTATGTTATTGGATGGAGGGAGTTTAACCTAGTAAATTACATGATTGAATTCAATTCCTTGTTTTGATCCAGCTTATGGAGAATTGAATAATCTAATTTTACTATTATACCCTTCATTAATAAAAACATTGAAGAAATGCCTTACAGGCAGCTCATTGGAAATTTAGAATAACTTCTATATATAAACTAATTCTATATTGTCACCTTCTTATGCCATTCTTTTTAAACTAGTTTAATATAACTGAAAGGCGACATGATACTTTCTTGTATTTTTATTGTATGACAAATGTCGTTGCATAGATATTATTATCTAATATTATGATTAAAGTTGTAAGAGTGTTCCCGGCAAGTCTAATTAGCTGTGTTCTGGATGAGTGAGTGATATCTGATATGTTCTGGATGTAGGGATCAATGGATCGAGTATGTGCGCGGCCTGATATTGATGATTTCTACTGGGAGAAGATTTCAACACCCATACTTGACACAATTGAAAATCCTATTTGCTTGAAAAACTTATCTCTTAAGGTTAGCTATAAGATCTTAGAAAATTTATCTTTAGAATATTGGTTTTGCAATGTTCGTACTTGTCTTTTTTGACATATCGGAGCTAAATAATTCTCTTCTCAGGAACTGAAACAACTAGCTGGGGAGCTCCGTCTGGAGTTGTCTTCAATTATGTCGAGTACACAAATACCATTGAGTGCAAGCATAGCTGCAGTGGAGCTGACGATTGCAATGCACCATGTTTTTCATGCTCCAGTAGACAAGATATTATGGGATGTCGGCGAACAAGTAAGGTTTTAATTTATATGAGGGAAAAAAAAAAAGAAATGCTGATGTCCCGTTCTTATTTTACTTTTTCCCGCTTGCCTTTTGAGGGTGGAAAGGAGAATGCAGATCACAAATTTTGCTACTTGGAGTTAAATTTGTAACTAAACAATGAATAATCATTTTTCCCCCTTTCTTTCTATGAAAGCCAATGAATGGCCTCTTTTGGATAATGTAGCCTATTCATCATTTGCGTGCAGACGTATGCACATAAGATTCTTACAGGAAGACGATCTCTCATGTACACAATGAGACAAAAGAATGGTATCTCTGGTTTTACTTCTCGATTTGAGAGTGAATATGATGCATTTGGTGCAGGTCATGGATGCAACAGTATTTCTGCTGGACTAGGTAGTTTGTATGTCCTTTTTCAGCTTTTTCCATATTTTATTGGTTTTCTTGCTGTTCTGAGTATAAATATGTAGTTGTGTTAATAAAATACTTGTTTCCTATGAAATTAAAAGTTTCGTAGGTAAATTAATTGGTACTCAAACTTGTATCTGGTATATTTTATTTTAGGCATGGCTGTTGCACGAGATATGAAGGGGAGGCGAGAACGCATAGTAACAGTAATCAGCAATTTGACAACAATGGCCGGTCAAGTGTACGAGGCAATGAGCAATGCAGGATATTTGGACTCAAATTTGGTGGTAGTTTTGAATGACAGCCGGCATTCCCTACTCCCTAAAGTTGATGAGGGCCCAAAGACATCCATCAATGCCCTCTCTAGTACCTTGAGCAAGCTCCAGTCCAGTAAATCTTTCCGAAGATTTAGAGAAGCTGCTAAGGCATGACTTGTTTTCTCTTCCTTTGTTTTGAAAAGAATGCTATATATTTTCATTCATTGTGCTACTTGCCAGCATGCAGGGTTTATATGGCAATGACATCGCTTTTTACTTCAAAATGATCCTACTAGGGAAAGCATTATACTCTCAAATAGTTGATATGTTTAATATGCTCTTCCTTTCAGGCTTCAATTTCAGTGTCTTAATTCCCTTTGCTTTAGACTCTCGTTATGTTTAAGTATATGGTAATTTGTATTCATTGTCCCAGGGTGTCACAAAACGAATTGGTAGAGGTATGCATGAATGGGCAGCAAAAGTTGACGAATATGCCCGTGGGTTGATTGGCCCATTAGGTTCTACTCTCTTTGACGAGCTTGGTCTGTACTACATAGGCCCAGTGGATGGTAATAATATTGAAGATCTAGTTTGTGTTCTGCAAGAAGTTGCTTCGCTCGATTCAATGGGTCCTGTCTTGGTTCATGTTATAACTGATGATAATCAGGGAGTAGAAAACAATAAAAGAAGTGATATAACCGACGGGCAGGAAGATGGTATGCATTAGTAGGGATCTTTTCTTGTGGTAATTTTTGGATCATCGTTAAGCCTGACAGCTTATCTTTGCCACTATGAGTGCACGTTCTAGTTCCCTTGTTCATCTTTCTCATTTTTCTTTTCCCTAGTTGATTTCACATCCTTAATCCGTTCAAAATGAACAAATATCGCATACAACAACAAATGAACAACCACAAGATAGACTATCGACATAAATCGATGGAATCTAAAAGTTCAGTAAAATCATCTAAAAGTGAAGATTTTTTAATGGTTTCTTCTAAATATTTCTTAAGATTTCCTTTAAGTGGATCCACCAAAATCTTTCCAAGCTGTTTCCTGATATGGGCTGTAACCAGCATTGACATTGTTTATTTTCTTATCTGAGTTCAGCTTAGTATGATTTGAACAGCATATATTTGTAAAACCATGTTCCTAATGGAAGAAAATTATAAAATTCTGTTCTTTATAGCTTTACTGTGTTATTTGTCTTGAAATTTTAGATCATACATGATTTTGCTGAAGAGGTTTTAATGAATTGCCTGTGTTGACATCTCAGATTCTATAAAATCAAATTTTTTACATTATGATGTTCGGCAACGGACATATGGGGATTGCTTTGTGGAGACTTTGGTTTCAGAAGCCGAGAAAGACAAAGATATTGTAGTTGTTAATACAGGAACCATGATGGAGCCATCACTAGAGCTGTTTCGGGAAAAATTTCCCGATAGGTTTTTTGATGTGGGAATGGCCGAGCAACATGCAGTCACCTTTGCTTCTGGCTTGTCATGTGGTGGATTGAAGCCTTTCTGTGTTATACCTTCTTCCTTTCTACAAAGGGCATATGACCAGGTCAGTCCTTATTAACTACCCTAATAGCCAATTAGCCATTATCTGTTGTTGTAGACAATCAGAATTGTCTTGGGGAAAAGCATATTTCTGGTTGAAATTAGTTAAGTTTTCACGGTTTGAAAAAAAAATAAAATAAAAACTTTGGAACATTGAGCTTGGACTATATCAAGAAATGTTTTGAAATCTAGAGCTCTATGATTATTGTTACTATTAAATTTATTAATACTGCCACAAGTGAGATAGGGAGAGGACAGTGGTAATTGCACTGTATATCTGGTACATGCTTCGGCTTCCAAATTATAAGGAGTGAAGGGAATTTTACTTCATGAACCTTGAGCCATTAGTCGGTGACCTATGGCACTATTTTTGTTGTGTGAGAGTAACTATGCTTCATATATTTGTATAGGACATCGAATAATGCAAATGTCTGGGTAAAACCAAAAGGTACCTTACCTTACCAGTTACCAGTAATGTGCTAAAGGAATGGTTAGTGCACATTGCATATTATATATAAGTAATCAGTATTTTAACATGTTAGTTACATATGGTATGCAGGTTGTCCATGATGTAGATCAACAGAAAATTCCGGTACGCTTTGTCATCACAAGTGCAGGATTGGTGGGCTCTGATGGTCCTCTCCAATGTGGGGCATTTGACATAACCTTTATGTCATGCTTACCGAACATGATTGTTATGGCACCGTCTGATGAAATCGAACTCGTGCACATGGTGGCTACTGCTATTCATGTCAATGATCGGCCGATTTGCTTTCGGTATCCCAGGGGTGCTCTAGTTGGGAGAGACCAAACTATATGTGATGGAGTCCCCATTGAGGTAATCAGTGACCCTATTTTCTTTATCCATTGTGACTTGTGCCAAATCTCATTACCTGACATTAAACCTGAGGAAGCATCATTCATTTTCACACTGCAAAATTATTTCTTGAACTATAAGATAATGTGATATCTTCCTTCTTTAATTTTGGAGTGATTAATAATTTTTCACAGATTGGAGAAGGAAGAGTTCTTGTTGAAGGTAAAGATGTTGCTTTACTGGGATATGGATCAATGGTTCAGAACTGCCTTAAGGCTCATACACTTCTTGCAAAGCTTGGCATTGAGGTCACTGTTGCTGATGCAAGGTTTTGCAAGCCCCTTGACATCAAGCTTCTGAGGCAGCTCTGTAAGCATCATTCATTCCTGATTACTGTCGAGGAAGGATCTATTGGAGGATTCGGTTCTCATGTTGCACAGTTCATTGCACTTGATGGACTGCTTGATGGAAGCATTAAGGTACTACAACTTTTATTATATTTGACAGCTGTGAATTAATTGTGTTAAGTACCTAAGCAAAGTGGGGATCACATTAAAAGCTAGCAGATATCCAGGTAGTAGCCACTCGGCTATAGGGCTGCGTTTGTTTCTGAGAACAGGACAAGACAAGACGCTGAGAACAGGACAGGACAAGACACTGATGGACAGAGACACAAAATTTTGTGTTCTTGTATTCTGTTTGGTGATAAACTAGAACAAATTATGAAAATCTAATTTATTCTCATTTTTTTTCATTCAAAATATTTGAGATGAAAAATATAATAATAAAAAAATATAATTATAAAAAATTAACAAAAATAATGGAAAAAAGAATGAAAAATAAGTTGTGTCCTTGTGCCCTTTCTGTCAGGATGGACACAAAATACACTAATTCATTGTCTTTGGACACACTGTCTCTGTCCATGTCTCAGTGTCCTGTCTCTGTAAACAAACGCAGCCTAGGTTATCAGTATTAGGTATTCACCTTAATCTAGCCTATTGGTAGCCATTTTCATACCGCCAACAACCAAGCTCGGATACTAATTTTAAGTACCTGGAACAAGGAGGAACCAAACTTTAAAAACTAGCTGTTAAGAGAAAAGACTACTTTCCTTAAATACATCATCAAGCATCCCATGATAGCCAAGTCCTTAGTAGTTTAATTTTGGTTATTGGGCTTTGTGGCCAACTTTTACTAACCACCTAGCCGATAGGTCCCTGTATCTTTGAAAAACCTCCTTAATTTAAAGATCATTTTGTAATTTTACATGTATTTGTTGCATTTTAAAATATCTAGGCTGGACATATTATATGGTGAGGTATATATGACTAAATTTTTTTGGACCATTTTTATTATTTTCTGTTTCTTATTCTCTCTATCAACTCTTTCCAGTGGCGACCAATAGTCTTACCGGATAGTTACATTGAGCATGCATCACCAAACGAGCAGCTTCAGCAGGCGGGGTTAACCGGACATCACATTGCCGCCGCAACATTGAGTCTGCTTGGCCGTACCCGCGAAGCTCTCCAATTCATGTGTTCTTGACCTCCATACTTGTCATTCATTTCTGACTATGATAAAGGGATATCCGATGGTTGCATCGAATAATCTTGAAAGCAAGGCTCTATTTCAGGTTTATTGATCTCTTTTGTACTTGTAATCTTGTGAGGTTTTACTTTACATGTATGATGATAGAAATAAACCACGAATGCCATTTGTAAAATGTATAGAATGCATGTCAAATAGGATGAGAAAAAGGTCATGTAAAGTGTAACAATCTAACCAATCAAGATTGAGAGTTTTTTTACAAAATTGGCTGGTTTAATATAACTACATAAGTAGGTTAAGGCTTTTATTTTCTCTTCTTTTTTGTTCCCCTTAATATTGAGGAATGAGACTAATCGTTTCTCATAATCTTCTAATTGGAGTTTTCCACTAATCTAATTAAGAACTTAGGGTTATAATGTGTTATCATCATGTGTAAGGCTATTTTTTACCTCAGCAAATCCTTATAGGTGAAAAGAATTCTTCCGGAAATGGATCTTCTCTATTTTTTTGTCACAGGAGAGAATAAAGTGTGATCTATTACCTTTAATTTTATAAGTGGGACCAGAAATGAATGAGAGAGAGAAAGTAATGAAGGATGAGATTTTTCATTGGATATTATACAGTTTTTTTTCCACTGGAGAGGATCCACTCCCAATTCTTCCCCCATTGCTAATTCTATGGTTAAAACATAAGGATAATAAAATATGATTAACAGGCTAGTCATGAATATTGCCAAACATTACCGTAGGTTATTATTTCTTCCAACTTTTGACGATGCATTTGCTTTAAAAGTGGTCTTTAAAACATTTATTTTATAAAAACAATAACATAATTATATACTAAAAAATATTGAAAAATTACATAGATACTTTCATATTAGACGATAATATGATATCGTCACTGTCTAAAACAATGTTTTTATGTTTCTATTTATAATTACATGTTATACTTCTAACTAACTTTTCTAATTTTATTGACATTAAAATATAATTGCTTTTGTTAATTTATCATTTTTTAGTAAGACAAAAGAAAGTAAGAATTAAGTTGTTAATTCGTATAAAATACGTGTTTTGGACCACAACCAAAAAATGCGTAAACCCAAAAATACATATATTGTAGTCAGCCATCTAATTTTTTTATTGAAATAACATGTTTATATATTATAAAATTTAGCAATATTAAATTAATATAAAAAATGTATAATCCAAATTAAAAACTTAAGAATATTTATAAAAGTATTTGTATTTAAGCAACGTGTAAAAACTAGAAGAGAAGTTAATGAGTTTGAACAATATTAAAAATTTTGAATTTGTGCAGCAAAATTAAATTGATCCAAGAATGATTTGCTCTTTTAATTTCAGAAGTTAAAATAAACCATTTAGTTAAATTTAAAAACCAATTTGAATCACTCTTAATGATAATATAATAGTAACACTAAAACAAATCGTTTATAACATATATTACTAACCGACACATATCACTATATTATACATTCTATTATACTTTGCTGAATTATGTTCTGGCAAATGGCACAGTTTGTCCACAATCCACATTATCATGGAAAAATACTAGACAAATTAATTCAAACTTAGGGCCGTGAATGGCCCGGCTCGATCCGAAGATTCGGTCCGGTTTCAAACATTTTAGAGGTTAATTTGGTGTAATTTTATTGGATTTAGGGTAGGGTAAGAGTCTCAAAAATAGATCTGGTTATTATTTCGGATCGGATCCGAGCCATGACTCAGGTCATTCGAAATCGGCTCGGTGGCTCGGTCATCATACACAATTAATATTTTGTGTTATTAGTGATGGATGATGGCTATTCTTATGTGGAATTTAAGTATTGTAAACCTTAATATTTTGTGTTATTAATTATTATAAGACTATAAGTTAATGTTTTATGTTTAAAATGCATAAGATTTTAGACTAATTAATGCATAATATTGTGTTATTTGTATTGATTATGGTTATGTTTTAATTTTAAAGAAGAGTTGGTTCTTGTTTTATTTTTCTAAGTGAATTTTACCATGTCAAATAATGGTTGGAGTATTGAAAATTTGGATATTTTTACATGCTAGTTTATAAGAAGGTATCAAGGTAATGTAATGTTAACGGCCCGGTTTTTATCCGGTATAATCGTGGCCCGAAAGTGTATAGGTTTTATCGGATCTTGAGTCGGGTTCAGGTCTAATAAATAGGCCCGGTATATATTTCGGGTCGAATCTGAGTCACATCAAACCCGATTTCATACGACCCATGCACACCCCTATTCAAACTCAACGACACTGGCCAACCAAAATAGGAAGACTTATGCCAATAAATTGTGATTCAGAGGCATTTGTCTCCCATCCCTGAATAGGATTGGGCATGTCTTGAACATAATTAACTTTTAATCATTTATGCTTAGGAAGCTAGGATAACATGAAATCGAAAATGATGAAAAATAACTCAATTGTATAAATTCCAATTTTAAGACTTCACATCTCTCTATAAAACAACCATATTTTTATATAAATTAAAAAAAAATAAACATCAACCCTTTCATCTCTCCTTTATATATACAATTAATAAACAGATATATAGTAATATATTACCTATCATATTTAATGAAATATTATAATAGAAAATTACAAAATAAAATTAAATAATTATCATAAATAAATATGGAACATTTTTTCATAAAAAATACTAGAAACGTTTCTTAATTAATATTTTCATTAACTTTATATTGTAAACCTTATAACTAAATAGTAAATCTAAAATCTAATATAAAAAGTACAATGTATATTTTAAGTAAAATTCCAATTCCAAAAGGCAACGAAATAAAAGTCTAGATATTGCAGATGTTCTAATTCCAATTTCAAATTTCTTTATAAACCTTTTAATAAAGTACTTCTGTAAAATGAATATCGCTCTCTTTCAATCAAAAAATAATTTTACACTTTATCAGCAGGTACACCAAACCGACACAAAACTGGTGACCAATGGCTCTAGTCCTCTTACCTGATTGATAATTGGTCTGGTTTTCACAACTACGGAAACAACGAAAATAAAACTACAAAATTTCATGTTATCTATAAGCCATATACATCTATTAAGCAATGGCTTTCTTCTTTGGTTTTGATCTTTGCTTTTGTTTCTTATATTGTTCATATAGCTGTAGTGATAGTGTAGTCTTATCCAACTCCTTTCTCAACCTTTCATTCTCCCTAATGTCGCGAAGAAGCGTAAAATGGGAACCGAGTTTCTCATACAACTCATCCTCATTGAATGAACTTGAAGTAACTGATGCAGAAACAATGGATGGTGATGTTGCAGGACCATTTGTTCTTCTCTTCTTGTTATTCAACTTTATAGTGCCACCATGTTGCGGGAAAGTTAATTCCTGATCAAGAGACATTTCCATTAAAGCTTGTGTAGGAGAGGTTTTTGAGAGAATGACTTGATTCTGTGCAACACTCATGCTTGATATACCAGAGGCCATTGTTGATATAGAAGGATGATAATGCTTGGACAAAAGATTGAGTTCCCAAAGCACAGAAGCAAGAGCTCCACTTAAATTGGGATCCGTGGAATATGGTTGATATTTCTGCACATCAAAGAGGGAAAGAAAGGGGACACAGTTTAAGTCTCACACATCATTGTAGGTGTTCAATTTATAGATAACTTAAAATAAGTGGAGCCGCAATTACTTTGGTACTCTTAGGAAATTAGATGGTAAATTTACTCTGTCTTACTTTGGTACTCTTAGGAAATTAGATGGTAAATTTACTCTGTCTTATATATTATAGCATAATAAATCTAACTATATATGTATTTAATACATGAAATAAATTTCTTTACATGTATCAAGTTTGAATTAAAATCTAGGTAATTTAACTTATCGCAATTCCATTTTCATGGAACTAACTATTTGCGTAATTCTAAAGTATATTTGATGCATGTTTCAAAAGCTTATTTTTATCCAAAAATTTTAGCTATGTAATGGATTGGTTAAATGTAAGATTATTTCGAGTGTTAAAGGTGCGCAAAACAAATCTCTCATGCAATAACACATAATAGAAGATAATTTACCCTTTAGTTTCAGAAAGGTACCCGTGTAATTGCCTATTATTTTTTCTCAATGATTAACATTCCTTTCATGGATACTTCAAAATTTTATAAGACTACAGCGGGAGAAGCCATAATATGGTGACTATAGGTGATTTAAAAACTGTGAAACACAGAAGAAATGAACTTAATAAGCTTACTGGGATTGTTCCAGAAACTGAGCCCCCTCCAGTGTCATTTTCCAACAGATTTCTGCACTTCACATTCTTTTGAAGGAGATGCCTTACTGTGACCAATGCTGAAACAGGTTCAAATGAAAATCACATATCAAGTTGCTTTTTCTTTTATTTTATATCTCATTTTCACACCTTTTTTTTTGGGTTATGAGAATATTAAAACTTACCAGCCATGGACTCAGCAGATCCAAAGCACAGCGACAATGTAGCCAAACGCTTTATGAATGCAGCAGTCTTTTGCATGTCATGTTGCTTATCTTCACACAACATTATCTTCAAAGCTTCTGCTAACACCTCTCCTTGATCTCTATTTCATATACATGAAACATGAGTCAAATAGAACAACATATTAAAAAGCACGCAGAAAAATGAACAAAAACAATTCATGGTTGTACAACAGAAATTGGACGTTGAAAGGGCCGAGCAGCTCAGTGTACAGGACACCCACTGGTGTGGTCATAGAAAAGGTCAATGCATTTCTAGGATTTGAACCAATGACTTCCAGGCCATAGGGGAGGAGGGGGACGAGAAAAATAAATAGTAATTTCAGTAGCGGATAAAGACTTCAACACTAATGAAACCAACTCATTCAAAATAGCTAGTTATTAAGCAGAGACCAAGGAATTCTTCAAACCATTAACAGTATGATTTAGTATTATGATTTTCCAAATTTATACGAAGACTCGTGCAAGCAAATCGACAGACATGCACATATGAACAAGTACATCAATATCAGTATCCATGGACTACTGATGAAATACCCTATCTTGCAAGTGATAATTTTCATAATAGTGATAGTCAAATTCACCTTCCAGGCCTGTATTCAAGTATAAGACGGTAAAGATGGACGAAGAAGTCTTGCAAATCAACATTCAGAGCATCAAGATTATTCCTCATCACTTTAAAAGCAACAATGCAACATTGGAGACGTTCGGTCACAGTCAAAAATTTAGGACACTTCTCAGAACTGTTGCCAGAGTTACTACCATCAGAAGCAAGTACTTTGAGATGGTTCATTAGGTCCCCCATGAAGTCGAGGTCAATCAAATGTGAAAACTTTCCCAGTCCTTTGAGACAAGGAGCAAACAATGGATGGGATTCCACTGCAGCAGATGATGCCCCAGTATTTACTTCAGGCCTGAAAAAGAAAGTGAAGAAATTATGATCCATATGAACAGAATATGACCAGCAACCACCCCAAAAATTTAATACAACATAAGAGAAAAATAAACACTGCAAAAGAAAAAGAATGGAAGTTTTTTAATTAGAAAAATAAAGCAAAGAAAATTGTAAAATATAACAATACGTCAAAACCAGCAAAAAGATATACAAAGCATCAAGTTTAAACTGACATATCACTATGTTTGGATACTAAAGGGGAGTCTTGATGCTTTTCTGAGCATCATATGCAAGAAATGCTCACACACAACCCTACGTGCATACACGTATGCTTGCACAACTGAGCAAAGAATCTTCACAGGCTCACAGTGAAGTTCCCCTACAGAGGACCAGCTGCTGGCAGGGGCATATGGTACTCCTCAGCACAAGTGCAAGAAACACAGGAAAGTTCAAGTAAATAAATTTTCAAAAGATAAATAAATAAAAATAAATTGTTTGTATACCTTTTCTATGTTCTCTTTCTTATATTACACTCCTCAAACACATC
This sequence comes from Arachis hypogaea, assembly GCF_003086295.3. Classification (NCBI taxonomy): domain Eukaryota; kingdom Viridiplantae; phylum Streptophyta; class Magnoliopsida; order Fabales; family Fabaceae; genus Arachis; species Arachis hypogaea. The sequence continues at coordinate 46,610,680 of NC_092043.1, forward strand.
TAGATGTCTCAAGATTGAAGTTTTTTAATAATCAATATTTTTTCAAGAAAAACAAGTTTCTTTTCCTCATTTTAAAAATTAAAAAAAAAAAAAAAAGGGCAACCCGGTGCACAAGCGTCCCGCGTTTAACGCAGGGTCCGGGAAAGGGCCGCAACCAAGGTTGTAATGTACGCAGCCTAACCTGATAATTATATCAGTGGCTGTTTCCACGGCTTGAACCCGTGACCTTGAGGTCACGTGGAGACAACTCATCCGCTGCTCCGAGGCTCCCCTTCCCTCATTTTAAAAATTAAATAATAAAAAAATATCGTCACACCCTATCAATCCAACAACCGATTTTGCCTCACTATAATACAAATACACAAACATATTATATAAATACAAACCTGGTTGCTATAAAATGCATCGTGTGCTTCAAAATGCGAAAATACGTCTCAAACACGGCAGAGAGTGTTTCAGATTGCATTTGTCTCCTCTCCATAACATCTGGGGCAAACGATGCAGCCTTGTACTCAGCTTCAACCTATAGAAAGCATCAATTCAATCTTATCTCAAACAATAACCAGAACAATCATAATATGTGATTTATTTATAAAAATTACCTCCTCTTTTGTCTTAGAGATCATTTCATGCTTACTTCTCTTTCTATCATTATCTGGCAACTGATTTGATGCCTCCATGTTTTTTCTCTTCTTATTTTTCTTGTTTTTAAATTTCTGATCCTCGTCTTTCTTCTCAGTCTTCCCAAGATCCTCATCGAATGAAAGAGACAAAAACACCTGAAGAATTATAAAACAACAAACATCACTCGACAGCTTTGTGCTGAATGAAAAACCTTCCACAAAAAATTTAATGAGTTTTGCAAAGAGCATTTATGATTCTATCACTCTATCAGTTTATAAAGAGCAGCATCAACTTATTAGAGAAAGAGAAAATTGACGACGAACAAAATTCAAACACAATAGAAGTAAAGGAATTAGCAACTCCCATAAGAAACGAAACCCATACCTCAACAGAATCAGGATGCAACTGACAATTATTAGCCTTGACAAGATCGGCAATCAATCGAACAGCCTCTACAGTAGCCTCACCACCATGTTTACCCTCATTTGTAAACAATGATTTAACTGTAGAACAACAAAGTTTCCTGTTAAATAGAAACAAGGAAATTTTATCAGATAGATAGGAAACATAAAAGTCAAAAACACACACACACCCACAGAAAATAGATTATTAGCAATAAAATGAATTAGCAGAAATAGTATCTTTCTAAAAGAAGATATTATGGGAAGCTTTTGAAGACAAAAATAGGTAAAACAATTATAGGCTAAACTCACCATTTTTTGAGAAATTGAAATTAGAAAGGTGCTTCGCATTCCAGAAAAATCCAAATATAATATAGAATAGCTCACAGCAAACATACAACTGTACCTTATGGCCTCATTAGTAGAGCTTATGTTTCTGACAGTAGCATCCAACAGGTTTTCCCTGAAGTTGAAATGAGGATGTATGTCGAGCAATGTACAAATACAACGTACTGCTACAAGTTGAAATAAGGGCTTCTTTTCTAAGTACATCAGCCTTTGCAGGTATGCCTGGCAACATAATAAAAAATATAAAAAAACATTTTAGTGGCATAAATATCAAACCACATTAATATCTATATAGTACTTCTAAATAAATATCCTAAATATTTTTACCACCGGGAAAAGTAGGTTCCAGAAGCAACAATGCAAGCATTAGAAGTAAAGTAATATCTGATAGTAAACTTTCTTTCATCTTAATTAGGTAATCATAGTAAACTAAATCGCACTCAAATGTGAATATGAACCTTGTATGCCGAAAGTAGAGTTGATTCATAGTAACGCATCTTTCTCACAGTCTTTGAAACCTTCATTTCCAGTTCTTTCTCAGTAGGAAGCCTTATTCGATAGCTGAGAAATCACACAAAAGTGGAGCATATATTAAGCAAAAAAGCATTAGTGTGGAAGCAGACAAAATACAGATGTTCACTACATATAAACAATGCAATGTTAGATAGAGCTATTAGGCATACCCAGGGACAATATCTTTAAATACAGCCAAGAGTGACAGAAGTCCAAGTTTAACAATGGTAGGATCATTGTCTTTAGATATCTGTAGCATATCCTTCAGAAATTTAATATTGGACTCAGGGTCTGTAAGTAATGCATTTCCCAACTCTGCAAGTTTACACTTCTTAGATTCAAAAACCTCCTCAGTTGTAAGATCTTCTTTTACCTCAGCCTGAATAAATATGACATAACATAGCAAATATCACTCGTTAATCCCAAATAGTAGCACGGAGCAGCTGACACCCAAACCAAAAATAAGCCAACTAAAATTCATGGTGTAGACTCTAAGCATGCAATCAACATCAGCATAGTGCATATCTAACTAGACAATATAGTGCCCTAACGAAATTTAAACTTCTTAAGACTTGCATAACTGGCCCAACAGCTTTGTTTTTGGGGTAAGCCAATGAAGACAAATAAAGGAAAGCAAAAGAAAGGTTTCATCACCAGAAAAAAATAATCCACCTGCACACATAAAAGAAACCCTAACTAAGAGGGCAGAGGACATCAGCAGTTTAGAATGAGCAGAAGCAAGAAGCCTGCTAAAATGAAAAAACAGTTGTAGAGAAGGAGAGGAGGCTGTGACTGAGGAAGAGACAAACAAATGAGAAAACCCTATACTGAAGCTTGATATGGGGCAAAATCACCACACAGTCCTCAATAATCTTCAGAGACAATGGGAAACAGTGGCTTTTGTTGCCACCCATGGATCACAGTGCAACCATGGAACTGAAGAGAGGCATTTAAGATGCCTTTGTCAATTTTGTCTGCAACGACACAATGCCCCAGCATTGTGGCAGCACAAAATGCCACAATTGACAACTATGTAAAGAATTTTACGCACAACGCTGAGTTCAATGAAAAAGGTGGCACCACATGTGAATATATAAAATTTATAACCAATACAAAGAAAAGCAATTACTTTTTTTTCAAACAAACATGATTGTTAAGTGGCGTGAGACGACTATTAGACATTGGAAAGAGATAACTTTAGTGCCTTACTACTAGTGATATTCAGAAAGACAGATCACTTACAAGAAAAATGTTCAGAATCAAACAAGTAGATCTACAATATATTATATAATTATAAATGCATTAGCACTAAATAAGGTCGACCAAGTGGAAGAAAATCAGAATATTGATAAAATAACTGGTTGTTGGCCATTTATTACTTCTAGTTAATTCCATAGGCCTCCTTTCTCAATTCCATTGAAAATTTGATACAACAGTATAACAATAATATATAAATAAATAAGATATGGAACTCTTAAACCACAAAAGGAGTTAAAATTGAGAATATTAGGATGACTGAGCAAATACCAGTACAGTGGCTTGTGGTGTTTGTTCCACTTCTGCTTTTGGCACCTCTTTCCCTTGCTTTTTCCCCTCCTTCCTCAACTTCTTAAGTTTGGCTCTCTTTTCAGCCTTAGTTAGCTTCACCAGACTTTTTCTATCATTTACATCCTCTCCCGTTTCCTCTTCACTTGGACCATTTTGTGATTCTGCCTTTGTAGCTGCAAAATGCAAGAACAAAATCAATTACAAAATTGTTCAAACAAAAAGACAGAAAAAGCACCGTTAAGTGACCACAATGCACCTAATTTACATGAAAGGGGTTCTAGATACCTGTCCGGTAATGGAGTTGTCCATCCAAAGACTTGATTGGAAGAACATCAACTCGGTCAACCTGTATTCCTGTTTCTTCTTTTTCCTTCTTGAGAGCATTCTTTCGCAGCCGTTTCTCATAAAGTTTCTCCAAAGCATCATCTTTAGCATCAGCAACTCGAGTAACATGCCTTAGTAATCACAAAAAACAAAAGTCACAGCCTAAGTAAAAATGTAGCAGCTCAAGCCATAAAACTCAAAATGCAAAAGCAATAACCTAACGGTCAGAAAAATTCTCCCAAGTTAACAACCTAAAGCTTATTATTTAACCAAAGATAACTGCTCAAAATTCTCGATTTTTAGTTGTGCCATAAGAAATTGCAAAAGTTCGAAATAGTCATGCACTTGAGTAATGAAGTTTTAGGGTTCCCATGGAGGAAATTCCAATAAACAAAGGTACAAAAGCAAGCATTGTAAGTATGGGAAAGGAGGAGATTTGGAAGAAAGAAACGTACTTGGTGATTGATTGCGTGTCAAGGGTGGAGAATAAGGAAGCGTAACCGCGATTCTCATTGACGAACTGGAGGTCCTCATCGGAGACCTCAACCTCGTCGTCGGGAATCTCCGGCGGGAGGTCCGGTGGAAGAACTATCTTCTCCTTCTGCTTCTTCTTCCCCATTACGGTTGCGTTGCGTTGACCGCGTTGAGGGTGATAAACAGATAGGACTTGGAACTTGGAAGGATAGTGAAAGGGTTTTCCTAGGGTTTAAAACTGGGTTTTAGTATTTGTTTTTACGATAATGCCCTTGCTCAAAGAGAATAAGGTATGATTCAATTTGGACCAAACTTTGCACAATCATATGCTTGTTTAATTTCCAGCAAATCAGCCAATATATCATTCACTAGACCCATCACAATATTTATTTACAAATAAAGATGTTTCAAAAATTCAATGTCAACAAATCAGCGAATCTATTTTCATTCGTATACTTGCTTTTACAACACTAAAACTAAATATGTAGTTCCTTTTGCTTCCTTTGCCTTCTATGATGCATAAGTTGTGTATTCACTAGCTTTCTCATTTGTATAAGAGAAAAAGACAAATAAATTTTTAATTTTATAATTCAAAAACATATAAGTTCTTAACTAATTAAAATATAAAAATGTCCTTTATTTTTTAAAATGCGATACATTTAGGTTTTTTTATTTAAAATATATATGAACAAATAGGTCTTCCGAAAAAATTTAGATGTTTCGCGTTTTAAAAAGTGAAAGACGTCTTTAAATTTTTAATTGGTTAAAAACTTATTTGTTTTCTAAATAAATAAAAGATTAAGGACCTATTTGTTTTATTTATTTTCCTTGTCTTTTTTTGTTTAAAAAATCAGATAAGTTTGTATACAATTAAACATTTCATACCAACCACATAAGTTATAACTTTGCCATTTAATACCAACCACAGAAGTTATAACTTTGCACCTCCCCCACCAACTTTGGCATAACAATATTCAATCTATTAGCCAAAACCTTTAACACTACTTTGTAACGTATCATTTTGAGGTCTGTAATCTTTGAGCTCATTTGCTTCGTCAAATTTCTTAGCCAGTGCCACCTATGTTACGGTTACTTTTCCTTGGTAATTTACCGTTTACAAAGAAACTGGGTACCTCTTGAAAAATGAAGTTGAACCCATCTAATAGTGGTGTCTTAGTTGATTCACAATCCCAAACAATTTCTTTTATCTCTTTATTACCTGGTATAACTTCCCAGCTGAAGGCCTTCTTGTTTTGAAACTTGTTTAACATTCCATTTTGGATGAAGCATCTAATAAAGAGCTTCTTCCTCTTCTCTTCCTTTTCTTTTTAGCATTTCACTGGAAACGGTTTTTTCCCCCTTCTTGTATTGAAACTTGGAGTTCCAACATAGATTATTTCGATTGTACTAGTTATTTATATATACATGAAAAGTTTTATTCATTGGAAAGTTGTGGTTTGATCATTTTTGTATCATTTGTATTAATATTTCCATATTTTACCAAATTATAGTTTCAAGAGTCTAATCTAGCATAGTATTTGACACAATTAAGCACAGGTTTGTTGTTAGAATTAAGTACAATCCTCCCCCTCACCCCCCAAAAATCCCCAACAAAAATAATAATTAGGATAGTTTGCTTTTTGATATAGAACACAAAAAGAATGACAATATGGAACATGTGATATAGATGAAGCATCCACAAATACAAGTTTGTGAATCACAGGGATGTCCTTGCGAGTTTACCAATCAATGGTTTTGAAGAACCAATGAAAATTTGATTGTGCGCTTAAACTTGAAAGCAAAATTCAAATAGATACACATCAACATTCCGCTCCAGTGTATTGAAGAAACATTCACATATGAATATGATAATTCTCAAACACAATTTGAAACTTGTTATAATGTAAATTTATCTATAGCTCAGATTGTGAAGTGCATAAAGCATAACCACCCAAAAACAAAACTTCTAATACCACATTGCCTCATTGACTCAACTCCATAGCAATTTGGTTTATTACATACATACCAATCATTTAAGTGCCAGACAAATTCCCTTGCAGAGATACATAGACAAAACTAGTTTCAATTTACAAATATTCCCTCATAAAGCAAATTTTCTACACTCCATTACTAGCTGCCATTGACAACCCATTTGCTTCTATCAACTTCTCTATAATCTTCTTTAATGCAGGAGCGCTCACGACACAATCTTTATCAGCAAAGCAGGACCTGCCTTCTTCAGCTGCCTTACAAAGTTGCGGATCTAGTGGAACCCTACCGAGAAAAGGCACCCCCATTTCATTGCACATTTTCAGTGCGCCACCACCACTACTATCGAAAACTTCACTGCATGCCATCAAATTCAGCATTTCCGGTGCTTTTTCTCTCATGTATCCCAATATCCATTCCGTAACATCTTTCTGCTCACCATTATCCGTCAACTTCATGAACTTAAAATCCATTAGGGGCTGGCACAGGCCACTCATATTCTCTACTACCCCAAGAACTTTCACTCCAACTTTCTTGCAGAAATTCACCTCTTTTCTCACATCAATAAGAGAGACTTGCTGAGGAGTGGTGACTATAATTGCACCATCTACTCCAGTTGCATCAAGGCATTGAACAATTGAAATGTGCTCATCTGAGGTACCAGGAGGAGCATCAACAACAAGGAAATCAAGCTCACCCCAATAGACGTCTTTCAAAAACTGCTTAATAAGCCCATTTTTGCGGGGGCCTCTCCATATAACGGCATCATCAGGATTTGGAAGCATGAATCCAATTGACATGACACCGAGGTTGGACTCCACATAGACAGGAGACCACCCAAGGTTGCTCTGATGTATATCTTGACGTTCTAGACCGAGCATCTTAGGGATGCTTGGACCACAAATGTCAATGTCAAGAAGACCCACTTGAAAGTCCATTGCTGCTAAAGCAAATGCCAGCTGGGCGGAAAATGTGCTCTTGCCTACTCCTCCTTTTCCTGACAAGACCAATATTTTATGCTTCACAGTAGCCATTCTTTCTGCGATAGCAACTAGGTCTGCAGAAACAAACATAGAAGGTGACAAAAGGTCTTAATGGTACTAAAATCAGCAGAAAAAGTAAATCTATAACAAGAATGAAAGAAAAAAAATCTAAGTTCCTACTTTCAGTCAATAATTCAATATGACCTATAATCAAAACCAAGAGTCTTGCAAACAATGTATAAAGCCCAAAAGAACTCTCACCACCAGAAAAAAAAATGTATCACTATTATGCATAAAATAGAGGGTCCAAAAAAGACATCTTTGGGATAACAATAAGTTGTTTTAGCATTGAGACACACTTCTAAGTTCTAACACCACTCTTATCCATATGTTCTCTCTTTCTTTCCCCTGTTAAGCTAAGATGTGTCCACTATATGCATTAGATTGATGGTCTTTGTGATTTGCGTGTTTAGAGTCATGACTTTTGATTATTAATAATTTTTTCCCCATCTTTTGAGTGTTTATTTTCTGTGCTATCTGCTGCATTAGTCATCTTGCTATCTTCTATCCAGAATTAACCACTATGGGGTAAATGAGGAATTGGGTAACCACAGACTTCTAGAATCTTCTAATACATCAAGACTGAGGCAATCTTATTGTGAGGATTATTAGTCGGTAGAATATATAGGATGTTCAAGTCAACAAGGCGGCAATCATGAAAACAAATTTCAATTGACCTAACCCCTTTTTAACTACCGAAAAACCATATTGAGAAACCCAAACTGTAAATCCTTCACAAAGCAGTCATCCTATACCATCAAACATCCAACAAAATAAAAGCTCCACCAAGACACCCAACACTTAATGAACCAGGATAGGGTAAAAAAAATAGTTTCCTTAACTGACCCAAAAAATAAAAATCAAACATTTGATTCGGGTTTAAGTCATGACTCTCGAAGGAAATCATGAATTAGGTCCCTTCCATGTCACAGAATGGAATTCCCTACCAACTCACCCATATAAGAAATAACAACAGTGGGGTAAGCAAAGATAGAAATGATAACACTTAATGCGTGCAAGTACTTTTAAGCTCACAACAAGACATTGAGAAATAATTCTTAGGAAACCTGGAACTAGGAAAGTTATGACCTAGTAGTCCTTCATTACATTGAGTTGCAGTAATATTATATGCAGGAGAGGGCAGCTGCACATAATGCATAATACACCTTAGCTACACTACATACAAGCTTACCTCACTAAAATCTTAGCTGATTATCTAATAATAACAATCCCAAATTCCAGAATTATTAGGGAATGGTTCTTGAACATGCTCTATATAAATCTCCATCATATAATTAGTGAATATGAGTGTGAGAGAAAGTACCCGGGTCAGGTCCTTTGGGAGCGGTGGCACAAATTTGTTGATTGGGGCATCCTTCACATGCATCGGATTTTCCTGCAGATTCTGACTGAGGACCTGGACAATCTGTAAACGCCACAATAACTTTTTCAATTATTTAAAAAAAAAAAAAGAAGAAAACAAGCACAGCAATACTCCAAAACATAGAAAGAGTATATGAATATGAGCATACGCTCGTTGGCATTTTCAGGAATATCTCCGTTGTCCATGGAAGCTATTCTCTTCTCTTATGTGGAGAAACCCTGTAGAATGAAAAGAAGTTAAAACTGTTTAATTAACTCCAAAACAGAAAGAGAAGTTAGATAATTAGATGGAATATGTATTAATTAAAACATAAGTGAGAGTCTACAAAGCAACAATCCCAAAATTAGATAAGTTAGATAATTGAGAATAAAGGTGTATCTAATTAAAGACCTCAAATAGCGGAAGCATAAAAAAAATCCCAAAATTATTATAATTAAGAAAAAAAATTGAATTTCCCTAAAATCTAGAAATAAGGACAAAGGAAATTACTAAGTTCTAATCAAGGTTATGAAAACCAAACCAATCATTGAACTGCTCTAACTACTGATTTTCTAGTTCAATGGTTCAACTAGTTCAACTATGGTTCAACTGAAGTAACAAAATTATAATAAAATAATATATAAAATATAAATAAACACGCAAAACATAACTATATTCTAATATAAACCTTAAAATTAATCCAAATTAAAAGTTCTACATCAACCAAAGTGTTATAATCTCATCCAAGTCCAACACAAAAGTCAAATCATCACCGATTAGGCTTGAAAATTAATTAATAAACTGCCCAAACCTACATCAATAAAACCATATACTATAGAAAGAAGCAACAAATATAAATTGATAAATGCTTGAATCTTGATGTATATAGTAACAAAACAATTTTAATCCAATTTCTATAGAATACCAGTACAGCATTCAAAGGGGTAAGGGCTAGAGAAAACAATAATAGATTTGAAGATTTATCGGTTTTCTTTCCTCAATAATGAAATACCACCAAGTGAAATCAAATTATAAGAAGAAATGCAGCTGTACAAGACAAGACAGCCACACAAGTACTGCACAACCACCGAATAATATGTATACATAGGATCTATAGCAGCTTATATCTTCCACAACTGGATAATTAGGGGATTTCGTCAAGAATTACATTCATAAATTTCAACTTTTCAGCTGGTAGGGTTAACACTAAGATGCTTATCAACAATAGGAAAAACATAATAATAGGAATAAAATCAAGTAGCAACATGGTCCGAGCACCAAGTGAAAAATCAACAAGCCTGAAAATGAAGGATGGTAGGTTTAACTATTCCTGTATTATTAACAAATTGGCAATTATTAACAAATCATAAAGAACAATAACAGCAACAACTACAAGAGCTGAACAATTAATAGCAAAAAAATTAATTAAACAATCAGGAACAATAACAGCAAATAAATTCAATAACTACAGGAACTGAACATCTATGCAATTAACAAGAAGAATCAGCAACAACAAAAACAACAAAGTACTAACAGAGGCTGAAGAAGAAGAATTAGCAACAACAAGAACAATTAACAGAGGCCGAAGAAGTGGGAAGGGGAGGAGGTTCAAACTAATCACCACGAAACTAGTACCCGTATGAGCCTTTTCTTACTTGGATGGGCAACACAACAACTAACAGAGGCTGAAGAAGAAGAATCAGCAACAGTAACAACAAGAATCATTACCAGAGGCTGAAGAAGAGAGCCTGAGGGAAGCACTGCTGGAGGCGACGCGACGTGAAGAGGACTACGAAGACAAGGCGATGAGCGCGACGGAGGAAGACCACGGCAGGAGACGAGCGCGACGATCGGCTGGACCAGATGGGATGGCCGTAGCTGGAGAAGAAGGGGATGACGGTCGCCGGAGGCTGGAGGCTGGAGGATTTGAGTTCAGGGTTCTAGACTTCTCGGGAGACGGAAGAGAAGGATGTGATTTTAGGTATCTATTTGGGTTCGTTTGGATTTAAATTTTTTTCTTAATTTCTGTTTTTTTTTTTTTTGTCCTGAACGATCAAAAACGGCATCGTTTAGGGGAATTTTCAAAACCGGACGGTTCGGTCCAAACTAAAGTAAAATAGTGGTCTTTTAGATTCACTCGATTGTCTGATTCAAGGTTCATTTTTTTTTGGTGACTTGATTCAAGGTTCATTTAGATAAGTTCTTAATTTTTTTTTAATTACTTTTAAGTTTTAACTAAGTTGATTCGTTTTTATTAGGAGGGTCACTTTGTCATTTTAAAAAATAGAAAGATTTAGTTTAGTCTTTAATTTATGAAAAGGTATAATATTAAGTTTAAGATAATTTTTAAAATTAAATTATAATTTTAAAAAAAATTAGTTTAGTGTTTATAGAAAAATTAAAAAAATTTATTTTTCTCATAATAAAAATTTTTATTATTCCTTTTTAAAAATAAATACTTTTAAATTTAAATTAAATACAAAATAAATTATTTTAATATAAATATTTATTATTTAAATTATTTAAAAATAATTAATTAAACTGATTATTTAAATTAGATCTTAATCTTTGATGTTTTAATTTTTTCGCTTTCTCATTCTCATTGTCATTTTTTTTTAATGATAAAAAATTTTTAGCTCACATTTTTTTTATTACGGATAGGGACGGTGTGCAATTCAACTATACTTGGCCATGTGATGTATAATTAGACTATTTTATTACTTTATACAAAGATTTAAAAAAATATTAAATCAGATTATTCATATTTTTTATTGTGATTTTTTTATTTTAAAGTTCGAAAATCGTATGGTACTCCAATTTTTATTGTTAAAATTAGGTCTTATTTTTTCATTTTAACGTATTTGTACTTGTATTTAAAGTTTTCAAGAAATAAAAATGCTTTTAAAAATATTTAACGCAAAACTTTTTTAAATTTATCTTATATTATTAAAAAAATTATAATATAATCTTTTATATTAATGTTTAAATTTAATTTTTATATTTATATTATTATGATTATTTTATTTTAAAAAATACCTTATCAAACATAATTATAATACTTGTATTTAGTAAAAATTATTTTTAATTTCATTCTATCAAATGTAGGTGACATAGGTTTTATACATCTGTCACCTTTCAATAAAAGCCAACTTAAATACCTTTCAAATAAATTATTACTAATTCATGCTTCTAAGCTTATCAAACTGCTACCCTAGAAATATACTATAACCTGAATATGCTTAATTTGTAAACAGGAACAAATCATAGGGTTAAAAAAACATACATAAATTCAATTATTTTATTTAGTCATTAAAACGGCAAGTTATGGAATTTAAGAATAAATTACAATTCAACCATAATATAATATAAAAAATTAAAAATTAATGTTAGGATAAACATGAAACCAACTTTCTATGATAAAAAAAAATACCTCTCATATGCAAACTTAGATAAGGGATAAATTGACAAACACCCACCTGAAACATCCATCATAGGATAAATTATTTTTTTCTTTATAAAAATTATACGCAGACAATTTGTCTCGGTAGAATTTATCATATGCCAAAAGAATATTATTTTCTAAGATGTACAAATTAAGGATGCTATTTAGATGTCTAGCAAAATTATTAAAAAATTATTTTAGTGTTTAAGAAAAAACTAAAAAAAATGATTTTTTTATAATAAAAAGTGTTTTATTATTTTTTTTTAAAATAAATATTTTTAGAATTAAAATATTAAATATAAAATAATTTATTTATAAACTATTTTTAATATAAATATTTATTAGTTAAACTATTTTTTTAAAAATAACTTAATTAAATTGTTTACCCAAATTCAATCCTAAAGAAAGATACAAATGATAGGATGATGAGTACCATTGTTTTTAGGTAGGCATTATGGATCAAAGTACTCGAATGGTCTAAATGGGTCATCATGGTCCCCATTATTACTAGGATCATGCGCTATCCATTGAGAATGTTATTCATATATGTACCGCGCTATAACACTACAGTTGGGTTAGTAAAATTTTTACTTTTTAAAAATAATTTATAAAAATTATCTTTTAAAAAATGAGTTTTTAAAAACTGTAGTATTTACATTTGATAAAATTAAATTAAAAATAATTTTTAATAAGTATGAATACTATAATTATATTTGATAAAATAGTTTTTAAAATTTATAAAAATTATAATAAATATGTTTATAATTATAACAACAAATAATTTTTTTAATTTTTTAAAATTTTATATAATATTTTAAAATAAAATAATTTAAAATAAAAATTTATTTATATATTGATTTATCTTTACAAATCACAAGAAATAAGACACATATCTCAATTAAATTATTTTTATGATTATATATATATATATATATTTATTGTTATTATAATTTTGACTAATATTCATGCAAAAAAATTTTTTGATTGGTTTTCATAAACCAAGTTAATCTTTTCACATTTTAAAGAACAGATAAAAAACAAATAACATCATAGATCTACTGAAAAAATACAAAAATAACGCAAAAAAATAATATAAATAGATAGAAGTTCATACCTAATATGTGATAGAGATGTATTTGTGTTAAAATTTGTGAAGATTAGGTTAAAAAATAAAAAATATATAAAAACTGTGTTAGAATTTATGAAAGGTTAGGATGAGAAGTTAGAAATATACTAGAATTTCAATGGCAATATAGTAATGAAAAATATATTAAAAAAATAAATAAAATTTAATAAGTACAAGCCAATTTTAAAAAGCTTTCGCATAGGTGCTTTCAAAAGCACCCTTAATTCTTAAAAACTGTAAATACAAATATTTAAACTTTTTAATTTAACAAATACAAAATGAGATATTTCAAGTACCTCTTAAAATAATTTACCAAATCAAACTTATCTATAATATAAAAACAGTTATTACCATTTAATACGATGAGAAGTGCATTTTTGTTTTTAACTTAACTAAACTTATTAAAAATATTAATTAAAATATCACTCTATCCTTGGTCATAACCATTCAATATGTATTATATATCATAAAGAAATTATATTCTACTTCAATTTAGAATCCAAAATTATCTTACTAAATTAGAGGTTAGAGTACGTACTCAAGTTCATGAAAACAGTATATTGGATTTTATCTTAGTAAGATAGGCTTCACATGAAAGATCATTTGTATGTGAAAAGTATTAACTTTCAAAATTTAGAATAATTATAATAAATATAAATAATAAAATTTAATATCAAAATAAAATCATAATAATTAATTAAAAATAAATATAGATATTTATTAATATATAAAATTATATTAAATTTTTTAATTTTAATAAATATAAATTAATTTTTAAAATACGTTCTTAAATATTTTTCAAAATATTCTACAAATATAAATACATAAATTTTTTTACCAAGCACTAATTAAAATATTTACAATTTTGACAAATATATATACTATAAATTTTATAAAATTATCTTTTAAAAATTAATTTTTATAAACTACTTAACTATATTGCCTATGTAGCTTTTTTTATATAGAGATGTATAATTGGACCATCCCATTATTTTGCACGAAAAATTTCAAAAATAAAAATAAAAAAATTAGAAAATTTATTTTTTTGTATTTTTTTTTATTTCAAAGTATAAAAATTGTATAGTCTGATTTTTCTTCCTAAAACTATCAAAAACTTAGAGGTCTAATTTTTAGATTTTAAATCAAATAGTACTATTGCGAGTCGAAATCTACCGAACCAAATCTAAATACTTTTTCAGTAAAACTATTACCAATCATGTCTTAATATGTCCACTTTTAACCTATCATGAATATTGTGAATTTGCAAAGAGGAACAACAATCATAGGATAAAAAAGCATACATAAATTGAATTATTTTATTTAATAATTAGAACAGCAAGTTATGGAATCTAAGAACAAATTGCAATTTAACCATAATATAATATAAAAAACCAAAAATTAATATTAGGGTAAACATAAACCAAACTTTCATAACAAACATGAAAATACCTCCCAAAAAGTTTAATATTATAAAAATATTTATAATAAAATAATAATTTAAATACAAAATACTAAAACAAATAAATTTAAATATATAGAATAAAATCGTAAAACAAATCCAAATAAATAAATGTACATTAAATTAATATTAAATTTTTTAGATTTTATTTTATTCATCTATTATATGTAAATATTTATATTTATAAATAATAATTAATTATCCATTATCGACTTTTAATTCATTAACATAGTACATGATAAATTTATTATCCTCTTCAAGAGTATTCTCACTTTTAATTCTAGCCAAATATTCAATCACATTTAAAATAGATTAAAACAAAGATTATTTGTTGTCAATAAAAATTTGTTAAGAAAAAATACAACCGAAATTATCAATGAATTAAATAAATTTATCATTGAATATTTTTTTAAATAACAAATTTACCAACTAAATAGGTGTAATTCAACTCAAAATCATTGAGAGTGTCAAAACTCACAAAGCTAAATCTATATTGTAGAATAGTTGACGATCCCACCATAATCAATAATTAAAAAGAATAACTTAAAATTTAAAAAATAACAATCTAAGCTAAACAATCTAAGCAAATAACTTGAAATTAAAAAATAATAGCAAATAATAATTTATAATTTATAAATAAAATTTTAAAAAATTCTAGTGAACAACCTAAGCAAATAATTTATAATTTTTAAAAATTTATATTAACGACACCTAAGCAAATAATTAGTTCAACAATATTAAAAACTAAATATCTAACAATCTAAGAAAGGGTATTAAAATTTAAAAAAGTAACAATATAAGCAAATAATAAGTTATAATTTATAAATAAAATTTAAAAAATTTATAGAGACGACACCTAAATAAATAATTAGTTTAACAATTTTAAAAATTAAATACCCAAAAAATGTATTTAAAATTTCAAAAGGTAACAACCTAAACAAATAATAAGTTATAATTTATAAATAAAATTTTAAAAATTTTTAGTAATGACACCTAAGTAAATAAATTTTCAAACTCAATGTATGAACACCATATCAACATAAGAGCTCACTATTTATATTTCTATTAAAAACTAAATATCCAAAAACGTATGTAAAAATTCAAAAAGTAACAACCTAAATAAATAATAAGATATAATTTATAAATAAAATTTTAAAAATTTTTAGTGACAACACCTAAACAAATAAATTTTTAAACTCAATGTATTAGCGTCACATTAGCATAATTATATTACTATAAAGATAATTATTTAACAAAAGTAATAAACATTATTATTTTTGGATGCATTTTGGATGTGTTAAAAATGATTTAGTGAGCAATATTGTAATTTTGGATGTGTTAAAAAAATTATGTTAAGAAAATATAAGCACTAATTTTGGATGCCTATCAACAATATTTTATGTGTTATCTTATTATTTTTTATGTGTTAAAAAATTATTTGTATTAAAAAAATATAAACACAAACTTAAATAAATTTTGGATGTGTACCAAAATATTTTGTGTTAAAAAATTAAAATAATATAATATTAAATTTAAAGACCGAATGAAAAATAATATTTAAAGAAAATAATACTATCAAAAATAATTTTTTTCGATTCTAAATGTGGTATATAATTATTTAATAAGTGTAGTAAACACAATTACTTTTGGATGAATTTTGGATGTGTTAAAAAATTATTTAGTGAGTAATTTTATAATTTTAGATGTGTTAAAAAATAATTTATGTTAAAAAATATTAGTACAAATTTTAAATGTGTATCAAAAATATTTTTCGTATTATCTTATTATTTTAGATGTGTTAAAAAATCATTTGTATTAAAAAAAATATAAACACAAATTTTAAATGTGTACCAAAATATTATGTGTGTTATTTTATTATTTTAAATGTGTTATGAATATATATAAAATAATAAATAATTAATTTGATTATTAATTATTATAATGATATTTTTTTTGCTCAAGAATAAAATTAACATTTACTAGTAAAGAAAGATACACGGCGATCAAAAAGAAAAAAAGGTTGAAAATTGAAATAAAGAGGCTGAAAAGAGCTCACCGTAAATAAGAAATAAAAATAATAAATGAAAAAAATGCTACTTAAATTAAAAGAAGGTTTAATTATTTTATTAGTCTTTATAATTTTGTGAAATTTTTAATTAGGTTTTTGTATTTTTTTTTAATTGTGTCTTTGTAC
Organism: Arachis hypogaea; assembly: GCF_003086295.3. Classification (NCBI taxonomy): domain Eukaryota; kingdom Viridiplantae; phylum Streptophyta; class Magnoliopsida; order Fabales; family Fabaceae; genus Arachis; species Arachis hypogaea. The sequence continues at coordinate 46,627,528 of NC_092043.1, forward strand.
CAAATTTTTTTTAACTGGGTCTTTACATTTTTTTCTTTTATTTTGATCTCTGCACTAATTTTTTTTAAATTGAATCCTATAAAATTAAGCTAATTACTATCAAGAGATACTTAATTGAAAAAAAAAATTGTACAGGAATCTAATTAATAGAAAAAAATATATAAGGACCAAATTAAAAATTTTGTAAAATTATAAGAATCAACAGAGTAATTAAATCTTAAAAGAATAATTTTGTTAGACAATCAATAGGGGTCTAGTTAATAATAAGTTAACAAGCATTTTTGTAATGTATTTTATACTAATTAATTGTTATTAATTAATCATTATTAATTATGAATTTGAATCTCTAAATTTTAAATTTTATTTTAGAAGTAAAATATAATTTTTTATCGTTTATTTTATAGGTAAAATAAAAAAAATATAAAAAATTATTTAAGAGTGAAAAATTATATTTTATTTTTAAAATAAAAATTTAAAATTTAAAAAATATAAATTTACTAATTATAATTTTTAAGGTTCACTAATTAAAAGTTATTTACAATTTTTTTTTTTAATGAACATACAAGTTCATATTCTTTACCATAAAAAAATAAAAATTGAAAGGAAAGTGACGTAGAGAAAGTTTGAGAGAGAAAGAGACCAAAGAGATTAGAAAGAAGAGTGACGTATCCAAAGATGAAAGGGATCAGTAAAGTGTGTGATAGTGGTGCATAAGAGAGAAAATAAAAAGCAACTTCTTATTGAAAAGTAACTTTCATAGGGTTTTGGTAAGTTAGTAAATTTTGTGATTTATAATTATTAATTAATTATTATTAATATTTTTAATAATATAAAATTATATTTAATAGTGTAGAATTATTTATTTTTTTGTTAATTAAGTGTTGGTTAAATTTAAATAAAATTATTTACCTCTAGATTTTTCTTTTTAAAAAATCGGTACATTGGAAGTGGATATAAATTTTACAGTGATGAGTATAATAATATAAAATTTAAATTAACTAAAAATTATAATAATTTCTTAAAAATAGGAGACATAATTAATTAAAAAATTAAAATAATATAATATTAAATTTAAAAGTTAAATGAAGGATAACATTTAAAGGATGAGCAGTATTTTTTTTAAAATACTTGATTCTTTTTTTTTATTTTTTAAATTTAAAATTATCAAAATTATATATAGGTTTTTATTATATTAATAGAGAGAATTTTAATTTACAAAAATGAGAGAGTTTACACACCATTCCTTTTTATTTCAGAATATAATTGGAATACTTAATAAAGCTAATATATTTATTAAACTTGCTCAAATTTAACTTTCGTTGTTATAGTTAGCTATATTATATATCTAGTATTTGAATTAGATATATGTCTCTTTCTTTTATAGTAGTCCGATTTATTTGGTAGAGAGTATGTCGTAGTCAATTTTTAAATTTCTATTGAATTTATTTTTTAATTTTTTTTAAATTATAAAAGTCTGATAATCTTATTTCAAATTCTGAGATATATGTATCATATGCAAAATACAGATAAAATATCCAATAAATATTACCTCTATACTAATTTTTATTTATATTATACGATTTACACATATTGATAATTATTGTTATAATTAAAATGAAAAAAGGTTTTTTGAATAAAAAAAAGTAATATTAATAAATTATGTATCAAATTTCATAAAAAGTAATATATTTTAAAAAAAAGTTCCGTTTTGACTTTCCATTATTGCATTTGTCAATCAAAGTGTTATTACTTTTCAATAAAAAAAATATAGGTAAAATATAATTAAATAGAGCTATTTTGAGGTTTCCTTTAAAACGAGGCATGAAAATGAGCCATTGTGAAAAAGTTTAACGAGTTACAAAAAAAATTTTGAACTTATATTAATCATGAGTTGAGAACGGAAATTGAATTTTATAAAATCAAATTTTCTATTATTCCTCATTCCTCAGTAGCTCAATGGTACAACGGTCAGTTAATTGGTCGTAGGTTCTAATCTTATTTGATATTATATTAAACTTTTAAATTTTAATAAGTATAAAATAATTTTAAAAATTTTTACTTTAAGTACTTTTAAAAGTATTTGCTTTTCTATAAGTATAAATACATAATTTATCAAACACAAAACTAAAAGTTTATATTTTTAAAAAGTATTAGTATGTTTTCAAAAAAATTTTCAAATTATTTTTAATTTCATATTACAGTAAAAATGGTATTTTTTAGATTTATGGACGATAAGAATATTAATCACAAATATAACACTATTTAATTTAGAGGGTAAAAATCAAATTTTCTATTTTTGGGAAGCAAAATCGGAATTTGTAGAGACAAATATATTTTTAAATTTTGGAGGTTTTAATTTCTTATTTTTATATCACCAGTACAAAATGAGCAATTAAAATTTAACTTTATGTACATTAGGAGAAGCCAAATCTTTGAAGAGCAGGAGATTGGTTCTTCAGTTTTTATTTATTTTTTTTTTCACAATATCTCTTAATTCAACTAATGTTTTGTTATATATACAAGGTTAAATTTAAACTTCTACTAATTAGTTCGTTCTTAAGCCCTTTGTCCTTAGCTTTCATCCCAAACGAGCCTCAAAAGAGCTGACAACTAACAACTTAATAAAGAAGTCCATCTCACTAGAACGCGTGACTGACTTATCATAATTATTATGTGTTTATTTAAGTGTTATTAAATTATTAAAAAAATTAATAAAAAACAATTTTTTAAGTGTATTTAACAGAATAAATGTTCAGATTGATTCCTGAAAGATCACATGATCTCTAAATTAGTTTTCTCATTGACGACGTTAATAAAAACCAACTTGGTCGTTAAGTTACATAAACGAAATTAAATTAAATTAAAAATTGAAAAAAAATTTAAAAATTGGAAAAATTTCGCACTTCCAATAGAAAAACAAAATTGAAGGAGGGTTGTTTACTCTCCCCGCCACTCTTTCATTTGAGCTATTACATCTATAGTATCCTCTCGAGTAAGGGGAGCCTTTAATTTTCTGATTGTACTTCCTCCATACCTATGAATCTGAAGATGGTGGAGTGTTATTTTTTTCTTTTAGCCTTGACTCTTCTCTCTCCTTTATTCTGATATGTACCACCCTTTTTTCTAAGCTTTACTTCCTTTAATTCACCACCAATCATTATAGAAAACCGTACAACTTCGTTCTATGGTAAAATGTTTTATGAAGCATTCTATCAAACATCTTATATGCATCAGGCTTAACCCAATAGATCTTATCTTATGGTAAAATTTCAAGACTTCAAGCAGAGAAGAGTTTTTTGATATTCTTTGAACATGGTGTGATAAAGTACATTGAACTTGTCGTAGTCGTCGACGATATCAAAGACATACGAGGCTTCAAATATGCTTTCGAACCTGCAGAACAAGTACTAATGGTAGAAGTCGTTCATAATGACAAGGGGAAAGAATTGGCAGAACTCGGTGAGAGAGTTGCAGATTTTTAAGAGAGTCGAAGAAATCGCCTAGCCACCGACAATGGAAAAAACAAGCATTGGAATAAATGGCGTGAAGTGCAGTACGATATTCGGGGAGGCAAAATGGAATCTTGAACGCTGCGGTGATGAAGGCCAACAATACGGCACTGTGGTGGCTACGGAATTTCAGAGAAGAACACATCCATGGCTATTTAGGCAAGAGTTTTTTTTTTTTTTTTTTTTTGGTTAAGGTAAGGGGCCAGAAGCCCAAACAACAAAAGGAACTACACTAAATTAATCATTCTGGGCCAAGAGGTGCCAGTAATATCACTAAGTACCCAAAGATCGCTCCCTGGAGGAGGGGAATTCCATACCATGAGGCTTTGTTCTTGTGCCGCTCCAAGATTGGCGAGAAAATCTGCACAACCGTTTGCTTCGCGATAAACGTGCTCAATCCTAACTTGCCAACCCCTGTCAAGGAGCTCGCTGATCCTGTAGTAGAGGACCGACCCAGAATTCCTCTTCAAGGAAGGGTTTTTGACACTGTTTACTACTGCACTTGAGTCACAATCAAGCCAAATTCTTCTGAACCCCATCGTCCAGGCTATTTCCAGGCCGGTGTATACCCCCCAAAGCTCAGCAAGGTGTGCGGAACAGACACCCAGATTTCTGGAAAAACCCATGATCCATCTTCCTTCACTATTTCTTAGAATACCACCGCATCCCGCCCTCCTTGGATTATCTTTTACTGCCCCATCTGTGTTAATTTTAATCCAATTACTTTGTGGGGGTTGCCACTTGATACTGATAGTCATTCTCCTGTGAGTATTGGTCCCAACGAGATACTTCTCAAAGGCTTTTTGAATGGTGTTAACATAATCCTGAATAAGATTGTACGCTACCACTGGTCTCTTGAAGGATCTTTGGAATATTTCCATATTTCTCCAATTCCAAATCCTCCAACAAGCAACCATATAGATACTAATCCATTCCGCTTGAATCGAGCAACCCCAATCCTTGTTCAAACACTCATGGAACCAATCAGACGTTGGAATGGAAAAGAACTCCAACGCTAACTCGCTTCTAACCAGCTTTTTCCAGATAACCTTTGCCCCCTCGCAATCTCTCAAAACATGCATAGTGTCTTCAACTTGATTTGTGCAATAATGGCAGAGGGGGGAAGTCCCATACCATTTACTCCTTCTGTAGTTAGTGATCAATCTACCATGTATGGCTTGCCACATGAATATTTTTATTCTTTGAGGGCCGTGCCATTTCCAAATCTTCTTCCACACATTGCTGGTACCAATAGGAGGTTGGATAATAGCTTTATAAGCTTCTCTAACTGAGAATCTTCCATCTGAGGAATTCTTCCATGCTCTGCTATCAGGAGGATCTGAGGGTCTAGGGGCAGGGATGGCTTTAATTAAGGGAATGCACTCTGTCTCAATTACAGAGTTGAGCACCTCCAAGTTCCATTCTCCCTCTGAGTTCACATAATTCTGGGCACTTGCATCCATATCTTCAATTTGCACGTTAGGCCTAATATGGTCCGCAAGGCACCCATCCATGTTAAGCCATTTATCCTTCCAAAATTTGGTATTTTCCCCGTTGCCAATTCTGTGAACAATATTCTCCTCAAAGGTTGGCCATACTTGCTGCAAAGCTCTCCAAAGGTTGGAGCATCCCACTGTAGGGTTATGAGGTCTATTAGTGTCCCCATTACAATACTTATACCATAACACCCTCGCCCACAAAGTGTCAGGATCTTCGTTCAAATTCCAACAAATTTTAAACAAGAAGGCTTGATTCATCACTTCCAGCCTTTTGAACCCCAAGCCTCCAGCATCCTTCGGGAGACAGAGGGTTTCCCAACTAATGAGATGCACCCTGCGGTGATTTTCGTCCGAACCCCAAACAAAATTACGTTGAGCTTTCTCCACTTTGCTGCAAATGCCTTTTGGCAATTTGCTGTGTTGCATCGCAAAATTGGCAATCGGGCCAATAGAAGATTGAGCTAGCACTACCCTTCCCGCTATGGACAAGCTTTTCTGCTTCCATCCCTTGAGTTTATTCTTCACCTTGTCTAGAATGTGCCCATAATTTCTCTTGCTATCCCGTCCCTCCACAATATAAGATCCCAAATACCTTCCAATCTCTTTTGTTTCTTTATAGCCTGCCTCTTTAACAATCATTTCTCTACACTCATTATTCACCTTTTTTGAGAAGAAGATTTGTGTTTTCTGGGCATTGATCACTTGACCCGAGGCCTCACAAAAAATTTCAAGACATTTCTTGATGTTACGAATTTGTCCCTGAGAAGCTTCAGCAAACAACATGATGTCATCGGCAAACATCAAGTGGGATATAAGAGGTCCGTTTCTCCCAACACGGAAAGGAATCCACTGCCCCTCATTTACCATGTCCTCAATCAGATGAGACAGCCTATCGATACATATGACAAAGATATATGGTGAAAGAGGGTCACCTTGGCGGATGCCGCAAGTTGGAGAGAAGACATTAGTTTTTTCCCCATTCCACAAAACTTGAAAGCTGGTCGACCTAATGCAATTCATAATGACACTGATAAGCTCTGGAGGTATTGAGTAATCTTGAAGACATCTCTCAATGAAGTTCCAACTAAGTCTATCATAGGCCTTTTCTAGGTCAATTTTGATCGCCATGTGCCCATGCTTAGCTGCTGACTTCCTCATCGAATGGATGATCTCATGTGCGATAATAATGTTATCTTGAATTTTTCTACCCGGGATAAAGCTAGACTGAGCAGGAGATATACGGTTATTCAAGGTGGTTTTGATCCTATTAGCCAAAATCTTTGTTATGGTCTTGTAAGATACATTACAAAGAGAGATTGGGCGAAATTGATTCACAAACTCAGGGTGGTCCACTTTAGGAATGAGAGTCAGGAGAGTGTTATTCACATCCTTGATGCCGCTTGGGTTCCTCCATGAGTCCAATACAAAATTAATGACACTGCTTCCAACTACCTGCCAATTTTCTTTAAAGAATCCTGCCGGGAGTCCATCATCTCCGGGAGCTTTGAGGGATCCCATAGCAAAAATTGCATCCTCAATTTCCTTTTTGTTGACGAATTGACTCAGGTTGTGTATCTCCCCATCTTCCATCGGGGGGTAGAAGGTTGTGGTGTTGATCACACTATTTCTTCTAGGGTATTTGTCCTGGAAAAGGTTTTGGAAATACTGACAAACATGACTTTTTAGAGCTTCGTGGTCTTCCATCCAGACCCCACTATCATCCCTCAGCTTTAAAATCTTGTTCCTCCTCCTCCTAATGATGGTTTTGGTGTGGTAATATCGCGTGTTGCGGTCCCCTTCCACAATCCAGTTCTCCCTCGATTTTTGGAGCCAAAACGTTTGCTCCCTATCAAGAATAGCTTCTAGCTCGCCATTGAGCCTTTCCTCCAAACTATCCAAAAATTCACTCTTCCCATATCTGGGTGAGTTTTGGATGCCTCGAAGCCTGTTCAAGATGGTTCTTTTTTGCTTAAACAGATGCCCAAAATTATCCCGATTCCACAATTTAATTTTTTCCACAAAAGAGCTGATGGCACTAGTCAAATGGTGGTTGCCGAGCCAGGCTTGTCTAATAAAGGGTTGGAAGTCATGGTGTTGCATCCACATAAACTCAAATCTGAATGGTTTTTCCCTAGGGTGATTGTGCGTACCTTTGCATTTAATGAGGATAGGGTGATGATCCGACCTAACCCTTGGCAAAGTATCTACCACCGCTTCCTGGAATCTGAGTCTCCAATCCACATTGCACAAAGCTCTGTCCAGACGTTTGAAAATACGCTCCCCATTTTGCCAAACTGGTCCTCTCCAAGTAAATTTTGTGCCATTAAAACCCAAATCAATAAGACTGCAACGGTCAATCCACTCTGTAAACCTCCTAATTTGAGCTTTATCTGGAGGAGCCCCACCCTTTTTCTCATCTATTCTTCCAATATCATTGAAGTCTCCACAAAGTAACCAGGGGCCTTGGACTGTGTCTGCAATGTCGCTAATGAAGCTCCTAATTTCTCTTCTCTTGGTCTCCTGAGGACTAGCGTATACCACGGTTAGATTCCAATGCTCCATACCATTCTCAATCTGAACGTGCAAGGCTTGGTTATGCCTGCTAATTTCTTGAATGTGAAAATTTGGGTTATTCCACAAAAGCCAGATCCCTCCAGAGAAGCCTTGGGCATCCACCGTCAGATGAAAATTGAAGCCACAATTCTGAATAGATCTCTTTGCTACTTCTCCGCCACACTTGGTCTCCTGAATCGCAACCAAGTCAGGTTTAAATTGCTGAGTATATTCCTTTAATGTTTTTGCAAAGCTTGGGCCAGCAGCCCCTCTAGCATTCCAAGAAAAAATGATCATTAAGACTTATTTTTAAAGAAGCCCAAAGCTTCAAGGATCCAAAATTCAGAGACAAGTTAAACCATGATTGGCCCAACTAGGCCATGTGCACATCGTTCCCCTTCGGGGCTTCTCTTTTTCCCCATTCCACTATTGTCGTAGTCCCTTCGGCCATGACTTCGTCCAGATCCGAGCCCGAAAGGAAAGGTTGCCTTGGGTCTGGGGGTTTTGGATCCATACAAAGGTCCACTTGGGTCTCCAACACCATATGAGTGTCAGATGTCTCTAAAGATTGAGACACATGCGATAAGATTGGGCTGGGGGTAGGGTCAGAAATGGGGGCTATAATATGGGCTTGATGGGTCATGGGCTGTCTTAGGGACAGTTGAGGGGTTGGCTGTGATGAGGCTGGAGTAGCTTGGTGGTGTTGTTGTGAATAAGTTGGGCTTTGGGGTTTGCGTTTGGATGATTGGGCTAGGTTTGGATGGTCAGAAGGATATTCATCATTGATCTGCACTGAAGTGGTAGCCTTGGCCTTTCTCATTTGGGAACCTGTTAGAAATTCCTTCGAAACAATCTCAGCCTGCTTCCTAACAGGGGACACATTGTTTTTCTGAAGACTGCCTTGATCATGCATTGGTTGGTCCCCTTTGTCCTTTTCTGCCAGAATCTCGTACCTTCCTTTTTCCTCCACTGCCTCTATTTTGTCTCTTTCGCTTTTATGCTTCGACCCACTACTTATGTTGGAGGTGTCCTTATTAGTGGGTGTTCTTCTTGTCCTTTTCTGCTTTTGTACTATCATCCATACACCAAAATTTTGGCTTGTTACAATGACTTCTTTACCCTTGTCGTTACATTTCCCTCCTTCTTTGTTCATAGGATCAGCCTGCATCTCTTCCGTCGGAGTATTCTTTTCTGCTTCTTGATGCTGCACTTCTTTAGCCTTTCCTCCCTTACCTTCTTGATTGGTATTAGCCATGCAACTATCACTCACATGGCCAAACCTTCCACAACTGAAGCATACCATATGCAGGCCCTCATATTCTATGTAGAATCTTTTTCCATTCACCAAGTAGGAGGCTTCCAAGGGCTTGCTCAAGTCTAGTTCAACACAGAGTCTCGCGAACTTACCCCGGGATTGATTCGCTGTGTTCATGTCGACTTTAAGCGTCTTACCAATCTGATCACCTACTGTCCCCAGGAAACGCTTGTCGTAGTATTCAATGGGAAGGTCTGGGAGCCTAATCCAAGCTGCCACCTTATTGATGGTAGTTCCGAAGGGGTTGAAGTCTGGGGTCCAACTTCTTATCGTTAGATAATGATCGAAAAGTAGCCAGGGACCTCCTTCCATCACATGCCAGTAATCTTCTTCATTAAACAATCTCACCACATAGAAGTCATTACCAACATCGATGAGGTCCATGCCTCCTGACTTGGCCCACATGGTGTCTAACCTTCTTTTCAGCACTCCATACGTAATCTGCCTCCCCAGGAGTTTCACTATCAACGTGTGTTTCCAAGGCTTCTCTAACCTTTTCTTCTCTGTTTTATTAACTGTAATACTGATGGTGCCGTTAGGGAGTCTTTCAACAGAAATTGATGGTTGACGGTTGGCCTCCTTTCTCTCCTTCTTTAGAGCGTCTCTTTGCATCTGGCTCATATTGAAAAGCTCTTCCATCGGTATTTGCTCTTCCGTTTCCTCTTCAGAATCATCTGATGAACTCCTATCAGAGTCAGACTCTTCGTCATCCGATCTTGGTTCTGCACTTCCATTCATAACAAGATCGGCATACGTTCTTCTTTTGCCATTAGTTCCCACAAAAGACGTTTTCTCGCACATCCACTCCTCTTCTCTAGCTATCCTTGATGTCTCCCCTTTAAATTCTCCTCTGTCATTACGGAGTTTCTTTTTGCTTCGTTGCAGTTGATCCGCTTCTTCAGCGGTAGTTACCGGTGAATTCATGGGAAGGGTTTTTCGATTCCAGTGTCCTACGATTCCAGTGGCTGGTCATTTAGGCAAGAGTTCAGCAAAGGAAAGATGGCTAATGGGTGAGGGTTTTGGGCGGGTGGGTCGAGTTTAAATCTTTATTGGGCTAGCCCGTAAAAAAAATATTTTATGTGTTGAAAAGTAACTTAACGTGTTATGTCGGTTTTTATTAACACCGTTGTTAAAGAAGATAATGGAAGAATTAATGTGACTAATTTAAAAATTTTTAAGGATAAATTTGATTAAAAAATTTTTTCAAAGATTAATTTAAAAGTTGTATAATTTTTTAGGACGAATTTAACTATTTACTTGTATTTGATAAAATAAAAAAATAAAATATTTAAAAATATTTAAAAAACTCAAAAATTTAAAAGTTATAATTTATATTTTTTAAAAGATTTTTTATCTAAAAAAATATATTTTTAGCATCATAAAAAAAATTATTTATATTATTATACTCAATCATAATATTAAATAAAAATATATGTGAAATATTTAAATATAAAATTATTTTTATAATTTTTTAAAAGATGAATCAAAAGTCTTTAGCCGTATATATCAATTATCAAACAAAAACCCTAAGTATGTGTATGTGTGCCGCTCCTATCTTCTCCTGTTTATTCATATTCAATCACTAAAACTATTATCGATCCATGACTTAATTTCTCCACCTTTTTAGCTTATCAAACTACCATAGAAATACACGGTAACATGTTGTGAATTTGCAAAGACGAACAATCAAAGTTAAAAAAGTAATGTGTTTCATTTAAGAGTCTGTAGTTTACTAACACAAGGTGGAATTTAAACCCCACAGTTTAGTTAAATTAATTTTATTTAATAATTAAAACACAAGCTATGGAATCCAAAAATAAATTACAATTCAACCATAATATAATATGGAAAACCAAACATTAATCTTAGGGTAAACATGAAACTATACTTTCATGATAAACATGAAAATACTTCTCATATACGGATGTAGACAAGGGACAAATTGTTGAACGGTCACGTGAGCCTTCAACTTCAACTATAGGATGAACTACTTCTCCTTTACGAAAATTATATACAAGCAAATTGCTCCAGTGGAATTTACCATACGCCAAAAGAATTTCATCTTCTAAGATGTACAAGGGTTCTAGCCAAATGTCTGATCGGAATATTGCATCGCCGAATGGAATCGTAAACAATACAGTCCAAGATTTTTCAACTCCATACTCCTTCATTATCCAAATAGTGCAAGCAGTGTTGATATCACAAGCAGGTTGAAAACTCATAGAAAGGAAGTTCTTGAGGACTTGCATGGAAGGGGCATAGTAACAGGAGCCAGTGTGAGTGTGATTGTTTCTAGGTAGGCATAATCGACCAAAGGACTCTGTTTCCAAGTCAAAGGTAAGAATGAACCACTCATCATCCTTATCAGGAACATGCGCCATCCAATTGAGAGTGCCACTAACAAATGTGCCGCTATAACAAGATGTAAAATATGGAAACATGGGATGATCAACCGTTTTCCAAGAAGGATTTGGATCGAAGGTGCAAACTTTAGCTCTATATCTATACAGACCCGCAGCTACAGTAGATGACTTAGAACCCGTAACAAACTTATACTTGTCACGTAGGGCATCATACCCTAAGCCACAAAATACAGGTTGTAGATAATCGCCGCCGGGGTACTCGAATGGAACGTTTAGGGATACGGAACGAGTACAAGGATTGAACAACGTCAGAGTTCTATAGGGAAAACCTTCACACAAGCAAAGCAACCCGTTGCAAGATCCCTTAATGGTTTTATATTTAATATGAAGTGGCTCGATTCTAGTTGGTTGAAGCTGATTATAAAGAAGAGATGATACAGAGCACTGCATGATGTCAAGCCCCTCAGATTCCAAACTACAATACACTAATCGAGGTTGAGTTGAGCGTTGATGGTGGTGTATGACGAATTCATGGCTGGAGATGAAGGAGTTCCATGAACGGCAGACGGTCTTCAGCTGCAGGAGGAGCTTCACTGGAAGCCTCAGCAAGATTTCCCTAAACAGGTCTCCCGGAAGATTGCATAAATCGTATTCATGGTTTCTCATTCTCATTGGAGAATTAGGATTAGGATTTGGGCTTTTGTTTGTTCAATGTGATGGAATATCAATAAATAGGAGAAGGTAGGACGCGCCACACATACACACTTTTTTTTTGTTGAATTTTTAAGAAAATTTTTTAAAGTGAATTTATTTAAAAAAAGTTTAACAAATAAAAATAATTTTATATTTATATATCTGATATAAAAATATTTTCTATTTAGTAAGTATGTTTATTTATTATATCAAAAATATTTTAAAAAAATATAAATTATGGTTTTTAAAATTTTTTTATTTTTATTTTTTTGCATTTTTTTATTTTTAAAATTTTGTTTAAAAAAAATTCTTTTTTTAACAATTTCATAACACCTAAACAAATTAAATACATAGTAAATTTGATGGTTCAATAACGTTTGGACTATTAAATGATCTTAATAATAAAATATATTTTTTAAGTTTTTTATAATTATTAAATAACTTTTATTTAATTTTATTTATAAATTAATTTTTTATTTATTATTTAATTTTAAAATTTATTTTTTATTTTATTTTTTATCTATCTTATCTTTAAAATTTTATCTTCAATTTTTTTAATTTTATTTTGATTTAGATATCCTAATCTTATCTTTTTCAATACTAAGATTAATAATTAATACATATAAAAAAATAAATTTTAAAATTAAATAAAAGATGAATGATTACTTTGTAAATAAAATTGAATAAGAATTATTTGTAAATTATTATTTTATCATTTATTTATCTAATATTTAAAATTTTATCTTCAACTTTTTTATTTTATTTTTATTTAGATGTCCTAATCTTATCTTTTATCAATCTAATTTTTATATTTTAAATCAAACAGTGCCATAAATAAAAAATTTACCAAACCAAATTTAAATACTTTTTCAATAAAAGTATTACGATCCATGCCTTAATTTGTCCACTTTTGAGCTTATCAAATTTCAGTAAAAATATACTATAACATAATGTCGTGAATTTTGCAAAGAGGAACAATCACAGGATAAAATAGCATACATAAATTAAATTATTTTATTTAATAATTAGAACGGCAACTATGGAGCCAATATAATATGGAAAACTAAAAGTAAATCTTAGGATAGAGATAAAACCAAACTTTTATGATAAACATGAAAATACCTCCCATATGCAAACTTAGACAAAAAATTTTTTTGACAAAGTGTCACGTGAGTTATTAACCACAGGATAAACAAATGTCTGGCAGAATTATTCTTCCCCAAATGGGATTGTAAACAATATAAGTCCAATTGAGAGCGCCGCCCACAAATGTGCCGCTATGACACCATGTATAATATGAAAACACGGGATGATCAACTGTTTTCAAGACAACGATGATAGGGAATTAAGAAGGTATCAATTAAAAACGAACTAAAATGTCTTTGGATAAATTTAAAATTAGGAATTGAGATTGTTGGAAGTAGAGTTTTAGAATTTCCGCCCTTAATTTTTCAAGTAATCTTAGAATTTTAATTTAAAGTGAGAAACAATTAATATCAAATATTATAAATTGAAAATAAATAAAATTAATTAAATATAATTATAAATTAGTTAAATTATTTATTTTTTAGGTGATAGTTCCATATACTTTTCCTTTCCAAAAAGGATTTGCATCGAAGGTGCAAATTTAGCTCTACCTCTCAACACACCGGCAGCTACGGTAGATGACTTAGAACCCGTAACAAACTTATACTTGTCACGTAGGGCATCATACTCTAAGCCACGAAATACAGGTTGTCGATACTTGCCGCCGGGGTACTCGAATGGAACGGTTAACGGTTACAAGGATTGAACAACGTTAGAATTTTATAGGGAAGACCTTCACCCAAGCAAAGCAACGCGTTGCAAGATCCCTGAATGGTTTTGTATTTCATCTGAAGAGGCTCAACTGTAGTTGGTTGAAGCTCATTATTATAAAGAAGAGATGATACAGAGCAATGCATGATGTCAGTCCCCTCAGATTCCAAACTACAATATACTAATCGAGGCTGACTTGAGCGTTAATGGTGGTGCATGACGAATTCATGGATGGAGATGAGGGAGTTCCACATGAACGACAAAACATAAAGGAGGGATCACTACAAGAAAAACACCCATTCAGGTACACTTGAAAAGTGTAGCCAAAAGTGAAAAAAAATGATGCCTTAGGCTACGGCTACGCTTTTTGGGCTACGGCTACGCTTTTTGGGGTGATTCCTATTCAGCCGTTGCCTATTCTCAAAGGCTACGCTTTTCTGCACCAAGGGCTACGCTTTTGGCGTTTGGGAATAGGCTACGCTTTTCAAGTGATGCTGTCCAGGACCAAAGGCTACGCTTTTCAGCACTAATAATTACCAGAATTCAAAAGAATAGGCTACACTTTTCAAGGCTACTGCATCACTTTATAAACGTAACAAATAGTATACTTATAGCTACTCTATATAAGTGTAGCCTTAGGTCCCTCATTATTTTTTTTTAATTTTTGATATATATATATATATATATATATATATATATATATATATATTCCAATAATCTTTTGTACAATATAATACTTAATAATATAATTACATATATAATTTTGTATTTTTAGTTAAATGAATTAAATAAAATAAAATAAAAATAAATATAAAATTATACTAAATTTATTTAAATAATAAAAATTATCTGTAAACAAAATATATTTATAAAGAACCAAAAATATTAAAATGAAATTAATTTTGAATATTCATACATCTCACACCAAATTAAGCATAGTCATATCAAAATAAGCAAGAGACCACTTAGAATTTACTACTAATACTCTACGAAAAACTAAAATATTATATCTTACATAAGTATTTTCTAATAACTAAACCATATTCCACAATCCATGAATCTCTTCCTCTTGTTGCTACTGTTTGGCCTTCATGTCTCCAAGTTCATCTTTTAAAGTTGTCGCTTTTTCTTTGAGCTGTTGCTTTAAAATGTGGTGACCACAGAAAATAACTCAAATCTGCAATCAATTCCAGCAACCAAGTGAATCCTTTTTTAACTTATAAAGTCTAAAGGCAGCAACTTTGACAGGCAACAACAAAAGAATCACCCCATCAATAAAAGAATAACCTATAACTCATCAAATCCCAAATGCCAATATCTCTTACAAGCATTGTTTATAGCATTCATAGCCATCCTAAAAGGCATAAAGATATAGCAGTGAAAGCTTACCAAACCTACTACTCTTTTTATTAACCTCCTAATATGTACGCTCAACTTCACATTAATATATATACACACATATATATCCATTGGAATTTAGTTAAATTTAGTTAAATTCATACATTTATTGTCAATTGTGCCAACAAGTGTTGTTTTAGACAAAAAAAATTCATAAGACAAAAATATATAAGTGGAAAATTAAAAGATAACAGTCAAATAGCAATCACAAAGAGCAGAACCATTTGTCCTAATTGGCTTTTGAAACTAACAGTTTAAAACTACATTATGCACATAACTCTGACTAAGCCAATTAGATTCCAGCCACAATACAATTCTACAAAATTTAATCAGAATGTAGCACATAACATTAACATACCTTAACTGCAAGTTCTCCAATAGCCCAGCATGCATTATTTGCTATTGAAATAGCCTGATAAACCAGGCTGCAAAACAAGGAAAGAAGCAGTTCATATGGAAATTCATTAGACACAAAAGAGCACAATCGGTTTTATCATTCTACCTGCCCCAGTTTCGGACATCTGTCCCTCCTCCGAGTCCAAGTCCTTCCCATACTAACTACAACAACACAAACACCATCATGTCAGTAAACAAAATAACTATATATTCTTAATCAGCTGAGGAATTTTGTAGAAGAAAAATTCTACAGATCGATGCAAAGTGAAGAAAACACAAGTCCTCAACCTGAGCCATTACTTGAGCAGCATCCTATCTTTTCCAATAGTCTTCGGTACTACCTATACCACAAAAGAAAACCAGTTTATATTAAGCTATTCAACAACAAAGTGTTTTCATAAGTCATAACCAAATCAAATAACTCCTAAGCGATTTCGTAAATTTTGTATTAGGTCTTCTCTCTTTAAAGCCAAGATAAATCCAAGATAAATCCTAAAAAGTTAAAACCCCAACACCAACAAGCATGGTTAATGAAATTGCATAATAAAATCATACATCTGAAGAGCTAACATGGCGAGGGGTGATGGAGCCTCCAATCTGCACCAGTCCATCAGCGGTGAACAATGTAATTCTATCCTCATGAACCCATTGAATTTCTGAGAAATCATTGAAACAAATTAGCAATATAGTACTTAGCAAATAAATTACACCTGTAACAATCCAAATGAATACCATCTATCGTACATTCTTATTCATTTCTTAGCTTGTTTAGCCTAATACCCTTTTGGCGACCGGTTTTCTATCTAACGATTAATATCACAAACGGACTCGGACTCACAAATTTCATGTCCACATGTTCGTATTAAACTCAAGTTTCTAAAGGTCTAGAAATCATATTTTTCTGGGCAGTCTATCTCCAGCTATTGAGGAAAAACCGAGACTGTTATTCTAGGTTTGTAGGAACAGCACCTTGCTGTCTTGTTATGTGGTTTTTATGTTGTGAAAGCCTACGCACGGACTATCTCTCTTATCAAAGTAACTCTAGAGATCCTAACCTTTACTTTGAATTATATTTTACTACATTTGGACCAGAATTGAATTTTATACAAGGTTTTAAAATTCTGCTACTGCACTTGTAAAGATTCAGAAAAACAGCAAGCAGCAGCGTTTTTATAAAATCCATAATAATTTCAATTCTAATCCGCTGCTTCTAAATTTTGGGTAGATTACACTCAACTTTCCTAAGTTTCAAAACAAACAAGTTTTAAGTTCATATCACTTCATTTGATTAATTAATTCTCCATTGGAAGTAATGCCCTGTTTTCATAAATCAGTTTAGAATTTCCAGCAAGCAACCCAGCTTCCAAGTGACTTAATTAAGTCTACAAAATAGATATGAACATGAAATTTGTACTCAATTAAAGTGAAGATGCAGATCTTCAAAACCCCTTTGGTGGCAACTTAAAATGTTACGTAAAACAAAAGTTCCAGTGGTTTGAAATCAATGTTGCAGAACCAGAAAACCAGAAAAATTCTGCAGCAGCTACTGTTTTCAAAAATTCATATCTTTTAAACCACTTGGCCAAATCCCTTGAAATTTTTATGGCACATTCAAGACACACCTGAGTTTTACAGAAAAATAATTTTATCCAAAAAGGTGGTCTGGACTATTACCAGAATTTATTTTAAGTCACTGCCAAATATGCAGAAATTCTGCATCAAGTAATTCCAACAACCTCACATACCAAATCTTATATTTAAGCCAAAAACTCCCCTAAAACCATAATTCCAACTTTCTTGTGACTAACCAAAGTTGCTAGAGTGATTAGCGCAGTCCCAAAAATCCAGAGTCAATATTTTCCAAGTTTTCAAGTGCTTATACACAAGTGAACATTCATTTTTCTGCATCATGTTAAAAACAGAATTTTCACATGTACTTTCTATCATTCATTCACATAATAAATCATCATTCATCATCATCCAACTGGGTTTAGTTATAACAGAACCCATCTCAAGCACAACAACTTATACTACCAACTAATTCAATCATAAAACATGGCCTTTAGCCTTCAAGTAAATTCTGCACATAGCAACTTAAAACCCCAAATAACATTATCAAACCTACAATTCACCAACAGCACCATCAATCCGTCACAAACATATCCTTCTAAACACTCAAACCCTTACCTCTTTTGAAGTTCAAAATTCTGTTTGTGCTTCTTCCTTGAATTAAAAATCCTAGCCACACAAAATTGAAGTTTCGGTCACTCCTCCCTTCTCCCTCAACTCCGTTTCATTCTTTTCTTTCTTCTATTTGTGTGTGTCTGTGATGACCCAGATGAAGCAAGCACTCATATAAGTAGAAGAAGAAGTGGAGGAACTTGTCCTGTCTCTCCTTCTTTCCGTCTTGGTTCTGCTCTCTTTCTCCCTCTCTTTGCTGCCTTCTGTTTCTTACTCTGATGAAGGCAATCTCAGTTATCGATCAATTAAAACTTAAAAAGTACCAAATGCCATGAATCCAAAAAGCACTGCACCCTTCAATAACCTAAAAATCCTCTGAAAGTTTATAAATTATACTTGAAGAATACCTAACTCAACTAAAGCAGCAAAATCACTAGGCCTTGAAGAAACAAAATAACCATAACTTAGAGCACATAAACATCGAAAAGAAGAAGCAAAAGCTCCACCATTTCATTTCAACAAAAACTAATTTTAATTTTCAAGATTTCAGCTCAAATATTCTAAAAAAGCACACACATTTGAATATTATATATACAAAAATATGTTTCACAACTTGCACAATCACAACTAGCGCTGCAGAATCAAATTCCGCAATTGAAATGAACTTCAATTACAACAATTAGTGAAAGAAAAATCCAGCTACTTGAATGAAATTTCAGGAAAAAGAAGGAAAGATTACCAGAGTCGGATTGGAACCACGGGAAAGATCGAAAAGGATCATCACCGGATAGGTTGGAAGAGTCATCGGTGGCTTTGACCACGATATGATGGCGAGAAGAACGAGATGATGAGAAATTTAATGAGGATCTGAAAAGCGGGGAGAGATGAGATGATAGCGTGGAACGAGAAATTGATGCAAGAGAAGAAGGGAATCTGAATCTTGAGGAGATGATAGCGGTGGAAGAAGCCCTAGCAATGGCGGTGGAGTTTCAGCGGCGACCAAGCACCCCTTTCTTCTCTCCTCCATCGCGTTTTCTCTCTCCCTCGAGCTCTCTTTCACTGGCGCTCGACAGCGGTGGAGCCATATGCGGCGTCGTCGTTTCTTTCCTTCCTTCCCCTCTCCTCTCTTCTTCTCTTCTTCTTCCTGTGCTCCCCTTTTCTGATTTCTTCTCTTTCGTGTGTGTGAGTTGAGGGAGGATGAGAGTGCGTGAGTGAGGCTGAATGGATACGAAAAGGGGGGAAAATTTTGCCTAATGTGAGAGCGCAGCGAACAGAAGCGACGATGAAGACTAGTGATGGCGTGGTGAGTGGTGAGTGACGAATATGAGTGACTGGTGGAGATGGTGAGTGGTGAGTGGTGAGTGTTGAGTAGTGATGGCGATCCCTTTTTCTGATTTGGGGGTGATGAGTGGCGCGAAGAATTGAAAAGCTAAGGGTAGTGATGATCGAGTGTTATGTTTTCTGATTTGGCTAAGTGTTTGTACGCATGTATCATTTGGGGAAAATTCAAAAAATTTTCTAAGTGTTATTGGACATTTCACTTAGATATATTAGGCAACACTTTTGAAGCGCACCCAAAACTTAATAAATAGGCTACTCTTAAAAAGCGCTCTCTTTGATATAAAAGTGTACCCATAGATATTAACATACGGCTACGCTTTATAAGTGATTTCTATAATATCTAAAGCTACACTTTTTAAATGATGCCAGAATTGTGTTTCCTTTTCTCTAAAAAAAGGCAACACTGAGAAAAGCGTAGCCTATTCTATGAATAGGCTACGCTTTTCAAATGTAGCTTAAAAAAAGTGTGGCTGAATGGGTATTTTTCTTGTAGTGGATATATATCTATGCATTTGTTTTAACAGGCGAAGACAAAACACTGAGAATAAAACATAAAGAATAAAAATACAAAATTTTGTGTTTTTTTATTTTATTTGGTAATAAAGTAGATTTTTTTTTCATCCAAAAATTTGAGATAAAAAATATAATAATAAAAAAATATAATTATAAAAAATCAACAAGAATAATAAAAGATAAAATAAAAAATAAATTGTGTTTTAGTATTTTTATGTTCTTTTTATTATGATTAATATAAAATATACTAATTTAATATTATATTTCTTCTGTCAAATATAATTTTATGTCTCTGTATTTCTGTTTAAATGTTTTGTCTCGATAAAGAAACAGCCTTACTTTTAATTTGATTTGTAGTAGAGAAAGAAATCACAAACTTTACAAATTACAACTAGGATGTGAGTTGTGAATTGTTCCCAATGGAGAGAGGTCAGCATTAATAAATTTGCACTTCCTATATATGTTAAGCTTTGAACTTTTTTAATGCACCAAATTCAATTTTAAAGATCCTTCTCCTTCATAAAAGATTTGAAGTTCACTTTAGTCTTCTTTAATTTAGACAGGGTAATGTCGTTATTTATTTAGTAATAATTTTTTTGTGATTTAAATAAGATAAATAAAAAAATATTTAAATAGAGGATAGTTTCATTTAAAATTATTTTTAAACTCTTTATAAGAGAAAAAAGTTTTATTTGATGAAGTTGTAATCTCATCACTATTTTTTTATGGTATTTGTTATCATATTTACATCTCTTATAATCAAACAAAAGTTAACAAACTAATTCTAATGCATGATATCCCTTATTTTGAGCACCAACGAGTCAATAAATCTAAAATCATCTTGGTGATTAGTAACAAGATTAAACGCTTCCACATAATCCGTTTTACAAATGACATCTCGTTGATCCACTTTTCAGGTTAAGAGATATTTTCTCCAAATAGCAAACAATTTTTTCTTGAAGAATACTATTATTATTCTCAATCATTCCCAAACACCCGCTTCTCTCGTTACAATCTCTAATAACGTAAACAAAACCAACACAATCACCAGAAACATGATAATTAACATCACAATTAATCTTAAAAGTACCAATGGATGTTTATTCCAAGAACCACTTAGAATAAAGTGGAGGGATATACGTTGTAATTCAAAAATACTCTTAAACTCATTTTTTGAAACTAACGTCAGACAAATCACTTTTTCCAAAGGCCAGTCTCATGAAGATTAAAGATGTTATTATTCCTTACTTACCATATTCACCAAGGTCCTGAAAAGAACCTGAATGGATGCTCTTTGCTATGATATAAGAACCAGTTCTTCAAATTCAGAGGATGACAAGAAATATCCAACTTATGTCATACAAGCCGAGTTTTTGGACAATCCAGAATACAATGTAAAACTGACTCCTAACTAGAAAGGTATCTAGAACATCTATCCGATGACAACATCTCTCTTATGAAATGAAAACTTGCGGTAGGACAAGCATCTTTAAAACACAACCAAGCCAAACACTTGTACTTTTCTAAAATAAGTTGGTGCAAAGCCAAAACTCATTCTTCCGCTCCTCTCAACCAAACATCGGCTTATACAACCACAAGTAATCGTTGCGTGAGTCATAGACTTTGGCAATATACTCAGACCAATACTAAACTTTAGTGATAATTTAAAAATAAAAAATATATATTGAACTTTTCAAAATATATTAATTAACTTACATTCAATAAAATTTGTACAGTAAGTAGTATAACTTAATTAGTAATACTAAGTTTGAATAATATACTTATGTAGGTTAATTAATAGGTTATTATTATTGTTTTTTAAAAACGAAAGAAGGGCATTTATTGATGAGTGCTAATAATATTTCCATTCAAATCATTTCCAAAATTAATTCTAAAAATATCATCTAAAATTTAGCTGCCTATACAAAATACCCTAATTTTAAAACGTTGTTTACCAAATTTTATTGTTTTACAACTCTTACTAAAAAAAGAAAAGAAAAAGAAATTGTTACTACAACTTCTAGAGCAAATTCTTAAAAAACGTTGACCAAACAGAAAATTTCCATTTTTTAAACTCGTTTATATTTAATAATTCCAAAACATAATACTCCTCTGATGATAGGGAGAAATAATAATCTCCCAAACCCAAAATAATAATAAAAAAAAGCAAGAAAAGTTAGCAGAAAAGAAAGGGACCCAACTTCCATAATTTGGGGATCCTGTGGGGGACCCACGCTTCCTGTGTTCCCATTCAAGGAAACGTTGTGATTCCCCTCATTAATTCTGGAAAAAAGAAAATGGGAGCTGCATTTCAGGGTATATCTACAGATTTCAAAGGAAGAATAAAATATTACAAACATGATTGGGTTTCTGCATTTTCTTCTGGTGCTAGGTACCAATAATTTTTCCTTTTTTTCCCCTTTTTTCTTCAATTATTCCTCTTCTTATTGTCTCGACCAGGCGTGGATATCCATTGCGATATTGCTCCTTTAGATGAATTTCGCAAACAAATCTTTCTCTTTAAAAGAATTTTTGAAGGCTTAAAATTATTCCTCCTCTTGTTTTCTTCCTTCTGGCAATTTTTGTTAAATTTCTCAAACAAAAAATACTAATGTACATAACAAATTAGTTATTATGCGTCTATGTATTTTATATAAGTTGGTTTATTTAATATTTTTTTTCAAGTGTAGTATGTATAAAACTTGAATAGGTTTTTGGTTTTGAATTGACCCTAATAATGACACTCAAAACATGAACATGCACATGCACTTTATGAATAAAGTTTTAATTGATGTTTCTATATATGGTGTGTAAAACAGAATATTGGCACCAACATTCTACATATTCTTTGCGTCCGCTCTTCCTGTCATTGCTTTCGGAGAACAACTAAGCAGAGACACAGGTATTGAACAAATTAAATATTCATCTTTTTTCAATATTTTTAAGGGTTTTTCTTTTTAATATAAGAGATAACAATTTTTTTAATTATTATTATATTTGCTACTAAACAGAGGGACGGTTGAGCGCAGTAGAAGCATTGACATCCACAGCACTATGTGGAATTATTCATTCAATATTTGGAGGACAACCTTTATTGATTTTAGGAGTTGCCGAACCAACTGTTATAATGTATAGTTATCTTTACAAATTTAGCATAAGCCTTCCTGCAATTGGCAAAGAGCTCTTTTTGCCTTGGGCTGGATGGTATGTTACCACACTTATTACTACAAATTCATTTTATAATATTTTTCTTTATAATTTTTCCTCTAGTTTTTCCCATTACTTTGTCGATTTTGTGTTAATTGGTTTAGTTTTTAAAAGAAAACATATTTTAAATGATATTTTAAAAAAATCTTAGAAAATAAAAACATTTGATATTTTATTTAAATATATTTTATTAACAATTTATTTTAAGTAAAAGAAATTTTCTTAAGTAAAAGAATTTTTTTTAAGATATAAATTATAATTTCAAAAGTCATTTTAAATATTTATTCATTTGCTTTATTATTTTCTTGCCTTAATATAGTTTCTACATTTTTTATAATACTATTTTAGAATGTAAAATTAGATGATATCAACATTGAACACTGTTATCTTTTCTTTTATATCATACTTAATACTTTTTCTTGTATTATATTCTATTTTATTATGTTATATCAACATAAAATACTAAATTTATACTAATGATCTATGCTATTATCTACCAAAAAAATAAAAAATAAAAAACTCTTACTTGATAAAAACAATAGTGTTATTAGTTAGAAATATAATAAAAGAGACAATTAACTATAAAAATAGAACTTTTGTTTTTATTTTTATCTTTTTATACCACTCTTTAAAATAGGATCTTATATTTTATAAGACATGTGTTTTTAACTTATATACATCAATTTTTGTTGTAGGGTTTGTGTATGGAGTGCACTTTTCTTGATTCTACTTGCAATTTTTAATGCTTGTTCAGTTATCACAAGGTTTACAAGAGTTGCAGGCGAATTATTTGGCATGCTAATTACAGTTCTCTTTTTTCAGGAGGCTGTAAAGGTAATCCTCTTTCCACGGTGATAATCTATTTATAGGTATTAAATTAAAAAAAACAATAAAAACTTTATTATAAATAAAAATAAATTATAAATATATATGAAACTAAAATATTTTTATTCATTTATTTTTTATAATATAAATGAAAGATAAATTATTAAAATAATATCTAAAAATTTATTTTGATTGATAAAAATAATTTTTAAAGATACAAACAACAAATAAATTTAAAAATATGATAAAAAATAATTAATAATATTATATTTTTTATAATAAATTTTTTTGTATTTATTAAATAATTTATTTCTTTAATCCAAATTTTTATGGTAACATTTGAATAACTATTTAAAAAATGCACACAAAACACAAAGTAAAATTTGATCTTTAGAATTTTTTTATTTTTCAAAGAAGCGTGGGCACATAAATTTAAAAAAAACTCACTTGACATCTAATTTTCAAATTGTAAGGATAAAAAAAATATTAATTTTCTAATAATACTTGAAAAAAATCACATCAAAATTTGATTTTTAAAATCTTTTTATGAATATATATTTAATATTTAATTATTATCGAATTTTTAAATCTTTCATAAATTTATTTATCATTAGTAACTTTTGAAATTATTTTTGTCAACTATGCTAACTTTTGGATACTATTTTAATAGTTTACCTATATATAAAAAAACTAAAAAATATTAAGATTATTCTTATAATTGTTTTATTGATCGCATTAATTTTATTTAGTTCATTGATATATCTAAGGAAAATAATTGGAGGTTTTAAATTATTCTCTTAATTATTTTTTTAATTTTTAAATAAAAGATTATATATTTTTTTATGTTTTCAAAAGTAATATATATTGTTACAAATTTGAAAACCATAAAGATATTTAGAGGATGAATTAGAAGTCTTAATTATTATTTTATATTTAAATTCATATAATATAATTATAAAACATTTATTTTCAAGATTTTTGTTTTAAAAGAAAAATGGTTATCTTCTATTTCACTTTTTATAATCACAAATAACAAATAATCAGATCTTTTTTTAATTAAAAAAAACTTTGGTATATGACAATATAATTTAATTTATAGTTGAGTCCTTATTATTGTTTACTAATTTTTTCAATTAAGTACCTACAAAAATATATTTACAAACATTTAATTTCTTTTTACGTTTTTGTAACAGCATAAATTTAATTAAATTTTTTTATAAAATACGAGAATCTAATTATGAACTTTAAAAAGTAAGTAACAACCTATTTATAAATTTGATTAAATTATAAATTTTTTTTATTAATTCTCTTAAAAAATAATTTTTTTGATAAAATAAGTTTTAGAAAAAGGAATTGACATCTTAGACCGAAAAAATTATCTCATTCAGGCCAAATAAATCATTTGTTTGATTTGAACCATAGGGAGTAGTGGAGGAATTCCGCGAGCCAAAATCTGAACATGGAGAAAAAGCTGAATTCTATTGGCAATACATTAACGGATTGTTTGCAGTCATTTTCGCTTTTGGAGTGCTTCTCACTTCCATGCAGACCAGGAAAGCAAGATCATGGCTATATGGAACAGGTAATTAAATATTAATATCCAAATATATTTACCAATATGCATTGATCGAGTTATCAGCTCACTTATTGCTAAAGTAAGTGTTGAATGTTCGAATTCCGCCTCGTAAATGCTGCTTATTGATGTTAGCATTGTGGGTGCAGGGTGGATGAGAAGCCTTCTTGCTGATTATGGGATTCCATTGATGGTAGTGTTATGGACAGCAGTATCTTATGCTAAGCCAAGAGGTGTTCCTAAAGATGTTCCTAGAAGGTTGGATTCTCCACTTCCATGGGAACCTCAATCTCTCTATCATTGGACTATAGTAAAGGTATTAATTTCATGCAGACTTCTATATATTCATTTTCTCTATCCACAACCATGCATGTTTTCAACATTATTGTTCATATATATCTATGTAAAATGTTTAGGACATGGGGAAGGTGCCGATTCCTTATATATTCGCGGGGATTATTCCGGCAGTGATGATCGCGGGATTATACTTTTTCGATCATAACGTAGCTTCCCAAATGGCTCAACAACATGAGTACAATCTTCAAAAGCCATCTTCCTACCACTGTGATATGCTTTTGCTTGGAATAATGGTAACTTTTTCTTAAGAGTAATTCTCTAAATCATTCGAATTTTCAGTCCAACACTTCAATCAATTCTAATAACTAAATTTGTCTCCAATCTTTTATGTATTTTGTTAAATAAATCAATTTCTGTCATTAGTTATTCAATAAAAACATAATAGTCTTAATCAATTTTGATAAAGTAAATGAAATAACCTTAGTTTGTTTTCTTTATAGACTCTGATCTGCGGTCTCCTGGGCGTTCCTCCCTCAAACGGAGTCCTTCCCCAGTCTCCAATGCATACAAAAAGTTTGGCAGTTCTTAAGAGACAGGTATGCATCATTTTCCTTTCTTTCTTTCCACATCATCAACATCAAGACTCCTAATTTTTGTTACTCAAATATTTGTTCAACATCATCAATTTGCAGATGCTCCGAAAGAAAATGGTGAAAAGTGCCCGGGAATGCATTAGGATGAACAAGACCAATTCTGAAATATACGGAGAGATGCATGATGTTCTCAGACGAATGGATGCTGAGCCTACTGTAAGTATTATTGTTCTCAAATATACTTATTTTGTATGAAATTAATAGTTTCAAATTATTACATGATTTGTACATTTGATAAAATTGACATCTAACGATTTTAATTATCAATTTCATATAAAGATAATTTTACGCGAACTTCTAAAGGTTTTTGAATATAATGAATTTGGCACAGGCTAGAGAGTTGCAGAATTTGAGAGAAGCTGTAATGAACCCTGACAACAAGGATGGAACTTCTAAAGGTTTTGATCCTGAGAAACACATAGATGAGCACCTACCAGTGAGGGTTAAAGAGCAAAGAGTGTCCAACTTATTGCAGTCCGTTCTGATCGGCCTATCCGTTTTAGCAATCTCTGTTATCAAAAGGATACCTACCTCCGTTTTATGGGGATATTTCGCTTACATGGCAATCGATAGTTTACCCGGCAATCAATTCTGGGAAAGGATACTACTTCTCTTTGTCACTAAGAGCCGCCGTACCAGGCAAGTATATAATTTGTTACAATTTGGATCGAATCAGATCAGATAAGTTCATTCATACACTTTTTCATAAACAATGCTACACATCCAAGTCTTTTTGTTAATCAAGTTCAACGAAATTGGTCTAACATAACAAAAATCAGTTATAACTACGACTGGTTGGACTTAGTTTATAAATAGACTTGGATGTGTAGCGTTATTTCTTTTTTGTAAACTCTTTTGCTAATGGTTGTTTTTTATGAGCAGAATTTTGGAAGGTTCTCATGCCTCATATGTGGAGACAGTACCATATAAAACGATAGTTACTTTTACAGCCTTGCAAATATTATACTTTGGAATCTGTTTTGGGTTGACATGGGTGCCAGTAGGTGGAATCTTGTTTCCACTACCATTCTTCCTTCTCATTGTTATTAGGGAACGCTTGCTTCCCAAAATGTTCAACCCGGATCATCTCAAAGAACTTGATTCCTCTGAATATGAGGAGGTTGAGGGTGCTCCGCAACTGGTAGGATCTATTGTCCTTCTTTTGCTCAATAAATTATTATCTCGTTTGTTCAGATGATAACATGTATAAAATTTGTTTGTTTGTTTCTTTTCTTGCAACATAAGGAACCTGACACCGAGGACAGCGGAGAAGAAGATGAGTTCTGTGATGCAGAGCTATTGGATGAGATGACAACACACAGGGGAGAGTTGAAACATAGAAACGTGAGCTTCGATAGAGGCCAACGCACCTCCGTTGATCATGTTTGAATCTGATGAATTTTTTCCTGCATTTTCTAAGATGCAGATAACATGATAAACATACCAGCAGGTAGAATAAGAAGGTGATCTTTTGTGGAACAAGAAAGTATTTAATCTTGAAATGCATTCAAAAAGAATGCATATCAAAATGTTTCAAATAAACTTTCCCTTAATTAGTTAGATTTGGAAAAGGGAGGAATAAAATTCCAATGGGTCAGATGGGATGTAGGGGAAACTGAAATGTATTATGGAAGAAAAAGAGAAGATATAAGAATCACTTTGAAGTTATTCTTTTATGTATTTATCCTTTTTTGGTTTACAAAAGTTATTCTTTTATTGTTTATCAGATGTATTAACACTTTTTTCTCTTATATAATACAGAGTTTGTTTTATTTCTTTTTTTCTCTTACGAAATACATTTCCAAGTATATTTTTTTCTCTTGGGACAATATTGTAATGAGAAATATTATTTATTAGGATAAATTGTTTAAAAAGCACTCGAAAGTTTCCGCTGTTAATACAAATAATACTTAAAGATACGAATGACAATAAGACTTTAAATAATTTAAAAATGCGACAAAAATAATTAATAAATATTATATTTTTATAAGTGACAAAAAATTGTTATATTTAATAAATAAATTGTACATTTGATCTGAATTTATGTGAAGACATTTGAATAATTATTTAAAAGGTATAAAAAAATAAGAACAAATTTTGATCTCTATAATATTTTTTATTTTTTAAAAAAATTTAT
This sequence comes from Arachis hypogaea, assembly GCF_003086295.3. NCBI lineage: Eukaryota > Viridiplantae > Streptophyta > Magnoliopsida > Fabales > Fabaceae > Arachis > Arachis hypogaea. The sequence goes on from NC_092043.1 coordinate 46,655,778, forward strand.
CATTTACAATAATTTTTTTTAAAATATCACTTAACATAAGTTATCAAATTTTAAAAATATATTTTTTTTTATCTTTTTAGTAATGTTCACAAAAGATCACATGATAACCTGAATTTTAAATTTTTTTAGAATATATTTAATATCTAATCATTTAAGATCGTATTTTTAAGATTTTTAAAAATTTATTTTTTAAAAAGCCTATCCAAACAAATCTTATATATCAAATAAAAATCCAAAGTGTGTGTATGTGTGCCACGCTCTATCTTCTTCTACGTTATTGATATTCCATCACATTGAACAAACAAAGACCCAAACCCTAACCTTAATTGTCCAACGGGAATGAGGCAGGATGAATCTGATGAATGCGATCTTCCGGAAGACCTGATTTGGGAAATCTTGCTGTGGCTTCCAGGGAGGCTCCTCCTGCTCCTGAGGACCGTCTGCCGTGCATGGAATTCCTTCATCTCCAGCCATGAATTCGTCATGCACCACCATCAACGCTCAACTCAACCTCGATTAGTGTATTGTAGTTTGGAATCTGAGGGGCTTGACGTCATGCAGTGCTCTGTATCATCTCTTCTTTATAATCAGCTTCAACCAACTAGAATCGAGCCACTTCATATTAAATACAAAAGCATTCAGGGATCTTGCAACGGGTTGCTTTGCTTGTGTGAAGGTCTTCCCTATAAAACTCTAACGTTGTTCAATCCTTGTACCCGTTGGGTATCCCTAATCGTTCCATTCGAGTACCCCAACGGCGATGATCGACACCCTGTATTTTGTGGCTTAGGGTATGATGCCCTACGTAACAAGTATAAATTTGTTACGTGTTCTAAGACATCTATTACTGTCGGTGGATTGGGAAGTAGAGCTATAGTTTGCACCTTGGATGCAAATCCTTCTTGGAAAACGGTTGATCATCCAATATTTCCATATTTTACATGGTGTCATAGCGGAACATTCGTGAGCGGCACTCTCAATTGGATAGCGCATGATCCTAGTAAGAATCGGAAGGATGATGATCCATTTAGACTACTATTGGAGTATTTCATTCTTACCTTTGAGTTGGAAACGGAGTCCTTTGGTCGATTACGCCTACCTAGAAACAACTTCTTTGGTCGATTACGCCTACCTAGAAACAATCACACTCTCCCAGGCTTCTTTGAGGACGTCCCTTCTTTGCATGTTCTCAAGAACTTTCTTTCTATATGTTTTCATCCTGCCTATGATAACACAGCTGCTTACACTATTTGGATAATGAAGGAGTATGGAGTTGAAGAATCTTGGACTATAGTGTTAAGAATCCCATTCAATGGTAGAATAATCACGCCGGGTAACTGGCTAGAACCCTTGTACATGTCAGAAGATTATATTCTTTTGGCATACGGAGAATTTTATCGGACTAAATTGCTTGTGTATAATTTTCGTAGAAGAGAAGTAGTTCATCCTATGATTGATATCTCAAGTGACAGCTTGTCGATTTATCCTTTGTCTAAGTTTTCTTATGGAAAGTTTTTTCATGTTTACCATGAAAGTTTGGTTTCATGTTTCTCCTAAGATTAATTTCTGGGATTCCATATTATATATGTATTTTTGTACTCCATAACTTGCAGTTCTAATTATTAAATAAAATAATTTAATTTATGTATGCTTTTTTAACCCTATGATTGTTGTTCCTCCTTGCAAATTCACAATATTCATGGTATGTTAGAAGTGGACAAATTAAGGCATGTATTGATAATAGTTTTATTAAAAAAATATTTAAAACCATACCACCTGCCTAGGATAAAATAAGTGGGTTTTAATAAGTATAAATGTGTTTGATAAAATCAAATTATAACTATAATTGTGTTTGGTAAAAAAAATTTAAAATTAAAAAAATTTATAACAGACATAAATATAAAAATAAAATTTTGACATTAATTAATATAAAAGTTTATATTAGATTTTTTAATTTTAATAAGTATAAGATAATTTTAAAAGGTTTTATCTTAAGTACTTTTTAAGATTATAGAAGGCTTAGAAAAGGGAGGTTAAATCCATGACCTTCTTTTATTTTAATAAAATAAGTCTTACAAACTTTTAATTAAAATCTATTTGAACTGTGTAACAGAAATTTTATGAGACAATTTCATTTTGTCTCATAAATATCAAAAAACAGAATTTAAAATATTACATACATCAATTTCATAGAATTCACACAATTCTTTTCTCTCAAGTTCTCAACCAAATGAACCCAATGTCTATTTGGTATTTACACACTTATTCTAACGCTATATATAGAAACAGTAGTACCAAATACTAAAACAGTTACATAGAAACACAAAATTACATTTGATAAATAAAACTTAAATAAAAATATTTTATCTAAAAATATTGAATTAGTATATTTTATATTTTTTTATGTCCTTATAAAATGATATAAACACCAATAAAAAATATATTTTTTATTTTTTTTATTATTTTTATTAAATATTTATAATTATATTATTATAATTTTTATTTTTTTATAAGAAAAAACAAAATTTTATAATTTATTTTAATTTATTACAAATAAAATATAAAAATACTATCTTTTATTTTTCTATTTTTGTATCGTTTTTTTATTATTTTATCTTCTCCGATTATCGTAACTAAATCCAGTCGATTAGATCGAACCGTATAGGATTTAATTTTGCAACGTCAACGTAGGTAGTTTAGGTTTGAATTTTAATCTTCATATTAGATAATAGATTTTTATGCAACAACATGAATTATTGTGTGTGTTGTGCATTTTTTTGGGATATGAAAAGTATGTGTATTGTGTATTATTGTGAAAAATGTAGGTGCTAGACATGGATATGAAAACTGTTTTTTTCTAAAACAGGGATGAAAAAATCGGACCAAGTTTACTAATCGAATAGTCTGATTAGTGTAGAAGAGAAAATTTAAATTTTGGTGAAGGTAATCGATCCTCCAATGTGTGTACTCCAAATGTTTTTAATTTTTTTAAACACAAATCGGAGAGTCCAATTTGTGTACTAAAAAGTCAAACGATCAAATTTTTGTTCTGACATCACAGTTACATAAAGTACCTATATACTCTATATCTACGTTCTACACCATTCTCCCTTCAACATTTAAATTAAAAAATGACATTTGTTACACAATAAAATACAAGAAAGTATCATATCAACCTTATATTAAACTACTTTAGAAAAGAATGACATAAAAATTAGTTTCTATAAGATGATAATATAGAATTAGTTTACACATAAAAATTATTCACATCCAGATCTACTATTCTACACCCGTACATTGCGCAAAAAGTGAGATAGATATATGTACTTTCATAGAATATATAAATTAATTTAAAATTTAATATTATGAAATTAAAAAATTTACAAAAAATTGAATTATAAGTCAAATAATGAAAATATTTAAGATTTATTGATTTGATTTCATATAATTATTTTTATATTTGTTTATAAAGTAATTAATTTTATTTATTATTTATTACTTTTTTATATTTAAATATTATATTACAAGAATTAAGTTATTGTATGCACAAATATAAATATAATATTTTAAAAGTGTTATTAATATAATTTTTATTGATAAAAATATTTATTGGATACTAAATGCTATTTTATCTTATTCATTTATTATTAAATTTAAATTTTACATATAATATGAATAATTTGTTATATATTATTACTATTTAAAAAGTATTTTATAAATATAAAATTTATTTATTTGTTTGATTAATTTAAATTTATTTTTTAATAATAAAATCTTAAAATTTTATTTTTAAAAAATGAAATAAATTGAATCAATCTAAATCACAATAATTTAGATTTAGAAATAAAAGCAATAAATTATATACTTTAGATGAAGTTGATTTTTTTGTTTTTCCAAAACGGATTCAGATGGCATTGCAAAGACCCCCTAATTAGTGGCACCCCAAATGAGCTCTAAATATTTGCAACTTATTATTTTTTTTTTTGGTGCCTCTATTATTGGTATGAGAGTGAGTATGAATAAAAAGAATTAATTGGAGAATGCGTTCCAACATTCACATGCATCCACCCATTTTTTAAAGTTTCAATATTGTCCATTTTGGACTATTACCGTTTTCTTTTTATCTGTCACACATGACATACCCCACCTTATACCTCTGTCTTTGTCATGTCTTTTTCTCTTCTTATAATGAAAACCTCATTAGTGATTAGCTTATCATTTTTTCATGCTCTCTCTGTTTCTCTACTCACCTTCACTTCAACTACTAGCATTATTCGTCAGAAATGGGGAAGTTGGGAACCCCATTTAAGGGAATAATTCAAGATGTAAAAGGAAGAGCTGAATGCTACAAGCAAGATTGGGTTTTGTCATTCTGCTCTGGTCTAAGGTACCATTTTCTTTTTTCTTTTTCGTTTTTGGTTTTTTTGTCCCCTTCAATTAATCAGCAACTTCTATGGTTTGTGAATTAGATTATTGGCTCCAACATTCTACATATTCTTTGCTTCTGCTCTCCCTGTCATTGCTTTTGGAGAACAACTAAGTAGAGATACAGGTAAAATATTATAGTAATTTTAAGGTTGTGTTTGGAACAATTGATATAGAGACACTAGACTCTTTCTTTTTAACACTACTGAGACAATTATAGTGCTTACAACTTTTTTTTCTTTTTTTTTTGGGTTTTTTCTTAATCAGATGGAAGCTTGAGCACTGTAGAAGCATTGGCATCTACTGCAATTTGTGGAATTATTCACTCTATAATTGGTGGCCAGCCTTTGTTGATTGTAGGAGTTGCTGAACCAACTGTTATAATGTACAGTTATCTCTACAATTTCAGCAAGAAAACACCTGAACTTGGTGCAAAACTCTTTCTGCCTTGGGCTGGATGGTATGATATGATAATTAACTCTACTATCCTTACTTTTAGGGCTTTCAAATTACTTTATTTTCTTATGTAAGTATCATATATGTAATTCTATTGCATATGTGTTGACAGGGTTAATGTATGGAGTGCACTCTTCTTGATTGTGCTTGGGATTTTTAATGCTTGCACTGTGATAACGAGGTTTACAAGGGTTGCGGGGGAGTTGTTCGGCATGCTAATTACTGTTCTTTTCTTTCAACAGGCTATTAAGGTATTGTTTCCTTGCTTCCTTGCATGATAATACATTTGTGAACTTGGCACTTGATAGATAGATCTTACAATTGTTTGATTTGAATGAACCACAGGGATTGGTTGAGGAGTTCGGCACGCCGAAGAATGAAAACCAGTTGGCAGAAGAGTTTCAATTCCAATGGAGGTACATTAATGGATTGCTTGGAATCATTTTCTCTTTTGGAGTACTTGTCACTTCCCTTAAAACCAGAAAAGCAAGAACATGGCTATATGGAACAGGTAAATTTCTACATATTTACCACTTTAGACCTTACACAAAATGTTCTAATCATGTATTTGTTTATCTGGTTTTTCCCCCTTAAAATACACTTAATTGTGGTATTCAACTCGATGCAGGGTGGCTACGAAGTTTTATTGCAGATTATGGGGTTCCATTGATGGTAGTGTTATGGACTGCACTGTCTTATGTTGTGCCAGGCAAAGTTCCCGAAGGTGTTCCTCGAAGGTTGGTTTCTCCGCTTCCTTGGGAATCTGCATCTCTGTATCACTGGACAGTAGTGAAGGTATTGCTAAACTATTAGTATCCAGTGCCATGTGCACACACTACTTTAAAACTAGATGTTGGTGTTCAACATTGTAAACTTCATGTGCTGATTATTTTCATTGTGGCAAATCCTTGTTTCCATCTAATAGTTACTGTAAAACCTGCAGGATATGGGGCAGGTTCCCTTTCTTTACATAGTTGCGGCAATTATTCCGGCTTTCATGATAGCAGGACTATACTTTTTCGATCATAGTGTATCTTCCCAGATGGCTCAACAGGAGGAATTCAATCTTCAAAAGCCATCTGCCTACCACTATGATATGTTTCTGCTTGGAATAATGGTATGCTGTTCTGTTTTATCCCAAATCCTGCTTCTTATAAGTTATAATAGTTTGGCTTCATGTTATTTCTATGCCGATAAAGTATGTGAACTAAACTTATTGTCTTTAGACTTTGATTTGCGGTCTCCTTGGCCTTCCTCCATCAAATGGAGTCATTCCGCAATCTCCCATGCATACAAAGAGTTTGGCAGTTCTTAGAAAGCAGGTAGGCATCATTCCCCCCTAACAAAAACCCCTGCCGCGTTCACTTTTTGCATCAAGTCACTTTGTTCTTGTTCTATAGATATCAACTCAACTTAGATTTGTGTACTACATTGTCAATTTTCAGTTGATCCGAAAGGAAGTGGTAAAAAGTGCCAAGGAATGCATTAAGCTGAAAAAGACAAAGTCTGAAATATATGGCAAGATGCAAGCTGTCTTTGAAGAGATGGATACAGATCCTACTGTCAGTTTTGTCGGTTTGATATCTTTGCATCTGCAATCATTGTTGCAGGTATATTCAAGAGTAATTCAATGGTATTTTTTGGTTTTTGTGTAGGCCAAAGAGTTGGAGAATTTGAAGGAAGCTGTAATGAACCCTGATGCCAAGGATGGTACAAAGAAAAATTTTGATCTTGAGGAACACATAGATGACTATCTACCAGTCCGGGTTAATGAGCAAAGAATGACCAACTTAATGCAGTCCCTTCTGATTGGCCTCTCAGTTTTGGCCATCTCTATTATCAAAAGGATACCTACCTCGGTTTTATGGGGATATTTCGCTTACATGGCAATCGATAGTCTACCAGGGAATCAGTTTTGGGAAAGGATATTGCTTCTCTTCATCGCTCCAAGACGACGTTCTAGGTAAAGTAACCTTTTAATTATGTCAAAAGGAGAATATGCCAAAGATCCAACACTTTTAGTAGAAAATATGAAAAGTTGGCTGGTGTTGTTTCAAATGCAAGGCAAATGTAAGGGAAAAATGTTAGTCACCTAAGATTTCCATATACTTGAGAAGCTAATTTTGTAATCATTTTTTATGAGCAGAATTTTGGAAGGTTCTCATGCCTCATTTGTGGAGACAGTACCATTCAAGACCATAGCCGCTTTTACTGGCTTCCAGTTAGCATATTTCGCAGTCTGTTATGGAATGACATGGATACCTATAGGTGGAATTTTGTTTCCATTACCATTCTTCCTTCTCATCCTTGTAAGGGAGCACCTGCTTCCAAGACTCTTCAAACCTCGAGATCTTCAAGAACTAGACGCTTCCGAATATGAGGAGATTCTTGGTGCTCCACGCGGTTCCCTTAGTATGTCACTGCAGGTAAGATTCATTGTCTATGTTGCTTGGACTACAATCCATGTGTTTTTCTTTGTCTATGTTGCTTGGACTACAATCCATGTGTTGTTCTTGTATAGTTTCGCCCTTCGATTAAGAACATGGAAATGTTTTTCTTTGTTTAGGATAAGGAACCGGGGGATAGCGATGAGAGTGTAGAAGATTATTGTGATGCTGAGATATTGGATGAGATGACAACCAGTAGGGGAGAGTTGAAACTCAGAGCTGTGAGCTTCAATGATGGGAACTCCAACAATGATGGAAACCGCAGTTTCAATGTTAGAAATCGCAGCTTCAATGTTAGAAATCGCCGCAGCTTCAATGCTAGATACCGCCACAGTTTCAATGATAGATACCTCCATAGCTTCAATGGAAATGCTGTTTGAATATCTTTGCATTCACCATTTTCTAAGATGCAGAATGGGGTTTTTGATGTTATTGTAGTGTGTTTGAAGACAGGAATGCTCAAGATTGATGTGTAGATGGTTAAGGTTGAAGATTATACTCTGTGGAACAAGAAAGGATTACAGGAAAATGGGAAAGAAAGAACTGAGTCATGTGGGGTAGAGGGAAATTAAAAGACTGATATGAATATGAATGATGGTAAGAACAAAGAAATTAGAAAATACATAGAAAAAAAATGTAGAGGCTATTATTATTGTTATTAATGAGTAGTCATTCTTTTGTTGTTTATTCGACATCATAAAAATTATCATTTTATTATCAGATTCAATAGTGAGATTTCTCACTAGCAAGTATGTGATGGTGTATGGTCATTTTTTTGCTTTGGGTCATTGTTATAATAAGATTTGTAAAACTTATTTTTTGTCCAGCACAGGACAACACACTCTTCTTTATTATTGGAATAAGGTAATTCCTATTTTAATCTCTCAAATCTAATTGATAAGTTAATCTAGTTATTATTAAAATAATCAATTGTGCTTTTTATTAAAAAAAAAAAACATGACTCCCATTAGTGTAGTACTGTATGAGCAGATTGACACATGCTTTTTTAATTGTAGTCAGTATAACATCTAAAAATTAGTTCATGTGACTTAATTAGTGCTTATTAATTTTGATTTAATTAATTTCTATTAAGTCGCAAAACTAGAAATTCCATAGGAAGGAGCCAACAAAAACAAAATATCATCTATAAAATTATATGTTAAGACATTAGTTATATTTTATCGTATTATATAAAAGTTAAGGTTTTAAAATATATTTTAAAAATTTTGATTTTTTTAAAATATGTTCGATGATATTTCATAAAACTAAAATCATCCACAATCATATTTGAAGTGTATTTTTGAAACAATCTAATTTTTAATACAAAATTGTTTAATAGGTTATTTAATTAATAGATTGTTCAATAACATTTTGAATATTATTCATTAAATTTGAAATAAGATAATTAAAATTTAATTTATTGTATGTTCTCTCTTTTCTCTGGAAAAGTCAATATTTTTTGTTTTAGAGATTTTTAATCCAAGCTATATATATAGTTTTTCGGTTTTGTCTCTCTCCCAAAGCACACGTTAAAAAACGTACTTGTCTCAATACAAACACACACAACGCTAGTTTATGTTTTTTCTAATGACTAAACTCTCAATTTTCCAAGGGTGGCTAGAGAAAAGGTTAATTGGTCAGTCTTACTCTTGAATTTTATTGTGTTTGCACAAATAAATGTTTTCTTATAAGGATGAAATAAGAATATGGTATATACTATATAGTGCTATTTTAAAACAATCCTACTATATGTATACAGAAAATTGGTCACCAAATAAGCTATCTGTATAAAATACATATTAAAATATAAAATATACATTAAAAGTAAATTAAACAATACATGTATTTATATATAAATATATAGTAACTAATTTGGTGGCCAATTTTTATTGTGTAGATAGCATTTTTTATTTTCAAATGCATCCCTACTAAAAAGAATGATTTGCTAGCAAAATTAGCTTCCCTCTTCATGTATGTGCAATAATAAGATGATCACCATCTCTTATAAGATTTATATCATCCACTTCAGCTCCTTCTTTGGTCAAAATTTTGACAGCAGTAAAGTCAAACGTTTTAGCTCCAATATCTAGCAGTTCCTGAATGGTATTTGGCAGCATAACAAGCTTTCCAGCATGTTCACCCTTTTCAGGACAACTTATTGTCACTCTGCCAACAAAGTCATCCTTGTTCCACCTATTATTGTTAAATTTTTTGGATGCCTCACGCTCTCTTTGATCTGCATAGTCATAATGGAAACAAAATTCATACTCTGATAGCCAAAAAACCAAAGAAAAATCTTCATTTGTGGTCTTTCTGTTCTTGCATTTATCTAAAACCATCTTGAAAACTATATGCAAAAAATTTTGCACTTTCCTTTGTAAACATTTGTCTAAACATGCTGCAGTTTGTTTGCTTTCTAAATTTAGGGCTACTAGAGAATTCATACAAGTTTATAGCAGCAAGTTGTTTGAAGGTTAATTTGATATACTTACTATGGTTAGCTGCCGACATCATCCCAAAAATGGAATTGTTAAAATTGTTGTTTCTTCTTCTTTTAGTATTGTCAAAGAACATATCTTCTGGATTGCGTGGCGAGCGGAACTGTCCAATGTTTGTTTGGGGAATACTACGCATAGTTGGTTCACTTTGGTACCTTCCAAGGTTAGGCAAGTGCTTGCGATTTGATGGTGGAATAGCAGCAGGAATTGGACCTGTGCTCTCTCCAATCTTCTGAAACATACATTTGATTTCATCATGGTCTTGTTGATCCGCCAAGGTCCTCGGAGTCCAGCCGGTAGCGTCTTGCAGATCAATGTTGGCTCCTTTTTCGACAAGGAACTTTGTCATTTGGAGGTTTCCTTCACACACTGCAGTGTGAAGAGCAGTGGTTCCATTGTGTGTGGGTTGTGTCACATCCCAACCATATTGACAAATTCTTTTGAGCAGTTCCATGCTATTTTTCTCAACAGCAATGCATGCCAGGTGGCCTGCATCGGCAGGTTCTAATACTGCACCATGCTCCAGAAGGAGTTTCACAATGGAGTCGTTACCACTTATAAGTGCTTCAAACAGTGGAAGATTTCCTTCCTTATCTGCATAGTAACAATGTAAATACCAGAAGAGTCATTTGCTAAATTGCATTCAATTGTCTCCCATATGATCAAAGTTTAGCACTTTTTTTTTTCCATTCTTGAAATGTATTGGCAAATAGCACTAAGTATTGTTTGGTATTTGTCTCAATATACAAATATATAAACACTTGACAAAACACAACTTTTTCTTGTTTGATTTTGTTCCTGTGTCTCTGTATTTCTATTATAAGACACTTATCAAACGCAACTAAGTCATTTGTAGTACCGAGAGTTTCTGTGTTTCATAAATAATTGCAGTTTCAGACAGGACAGGACTGAAGAGTACCTCTGATGTTGGGATCAGCATCATATTCCAGAAGCACAGATATACACTTCTCATTGCCTTTAGAAGCTGCAATATGCTGTTACATGCGAAAGCAAAGTTGTAAGATTCTAGTGTTTTCTACTTTTCTTACATGTATGTATAATTGTGCATGCATGTATGTGAAGGTGTGTTTGCTCAAAAGGGGAGAAACACTACAAACCAGCGGTGTCCTTCCATCTGGGTCGCCTTCATTTGGATCCATACCCTTCTTCAGCAGCCGTTGCAACAATATATCATCATTTCGGTTTACTGCAAAGCATGTGCTGATAGGCAAATCCAATTTACCACGTGCCAGCATGGCCTCTGTCTCTCGGAAAATTATATCCATCCCTGGTGCCTGGGATTCATGCAAATGCTGCGAAAAGAAGACATTGGTTCACAATGTCGAACCTAGAACAATTTTATTTTGATATTGTAACATTGAATTTTGATTTCTAAGGGGTAGAAATAAGCAAGTTTGTGTAGGGTGAAATAGGATGGTAGCTTAATAGTTTTGATATATGGTCTGTATTTCGTTGTTCAACAAAGTTGAATAAATTCTAAGAAAAGATCGTGGAGTATGATAAAGTAGAATCAATAAAAAATGTGAAGGTTGATGAGCAAATGTTTATGTGAAAGAAACTAAAGGCATTTAAAAAATTGAGAATCATGTACCTTGAGAAAATTGTTCATCATAATTGTCCCATCTCCAACATTGGAGTGAGCAAGATTTATAAATGTAGTCCGGCTCAAGCGCAGAAGTTGGCACAATCGTTTGGTCCGAACTGTAAACATCTGGGGCCTGTAACATAAAACTCCGACTTCTCCAACTAATTCTCCTGCCTTTATCTCACCAACTACCTATAGTTATAAACCACACATCTTCTTAGTGATAGAAACATGTTTTCCTGCTGTCTCTAATGTGGGTGATGATTCATGATGCTTAATCACAAATAAACTTGCCTGTTCAGTTCTATTCTGTCCTTTGAGAATAACTTCCTAGTGAAAGTTCAGTATGTTAGTACAGAATTCCACATGCAGTAAAAAGGAAAAGGAAAATTCAGCTAATAAAACAAAGATCTCTTATAACATTCTTCACATATATGTAATTTCATTTGTAACAATATTCAATGGGTTTGTTGAAATAGCATATAATGTTGACACAACTGGTTCTATTTCCAAATACGGTGGACTGTTACTGATGCAGTGATGCACTCTATGATCGCAAAATAAAATTTGAATTTGGGTAAGCCCATGCCAATATTTGACTCCATTTAATGGGACAAGGTTTAGCTGTAATGGAAATTGCTTCACATGCTGAAGCAAATTGATTCAGGCCGAATGACCTCAGGAAACAATAAATAAAAATAAAAATTCAACAAGATTAGTTATATAAATCCTTGGTCCATACACCTCTTAGAAACTGGAAATCAAACAACATACAAATTATACATTACACACCAATCAAAACATAAATGGACTTAGGGGAAAATTGAGGGGGTTAGTGACTTACCACAGCACCAGTGACCAATACATAGAAGTCTGTTGGTGCTTCATTCTGCAAAATCACATCTTCTTTTGGAGGAAAATACTCGGGCTTCATCTCTGAGACCTACAAAATTGAGAGAGTTCAAGGTATGCACTGGGAATATGTTCATCATCATCCAATTAACAATGACTAACAAGGAGCCGATATACATGTATAGACAATTTTCTTTTCGCTTTTTTTTTTTTTTTTTTTACTTTTTGCAAAACATAAACTCATGCGATAAGCAGATTAGACCAGAAATGAGTGATATAACCAAAACACAATATATGATTCTCAGTTTGGTGTCTGAAATAGTTTCCCAATGTTTAGTCTTAAACACCGTGGTAATGAAGTAGACCAGAGAGAAACTATTACCAGTTGAAATAGCAGATCATGTGACACCCCATTAAACAAGTAGATATCCTCCAAAATTTCATAGAATAGGTAATGAGAGATGCTAGAACGAATAGCTTTCGGGAGTAATTCGATAATCTCTTGCTGCTGCAGCCCTTCTATATCAGTTCTGTACTTCATATGCAAATGTGCAATCATCTGTTCTTGCATGAGAACAGGCAATTTATTCCGTTTGGCAAAACTTGTCACAGCTTGAATTGTGTCTCTCTGATATGCACAACATGTAGCCAAAAAAACCAAACATCAGAAGTACAATCAAATTAGCAATGAACCTCTTAGGAAGATGATGATCTAGAATCAAAATAACTTCAAGAAATAGGTACACGATTCAGGACATGATGACGGATACAAATAGAAAAATAGGAAAATGTCTCCTAAGACAAAATTTGATATCTTGAACCACTTACTAAAAGAAGCCATATAAGTCTTTGAAAATATAAAGATTTATGTGCGGCTCAACAAGTAAAGGGTCAAGGCAGAATATACTTACATATTTCCTAGTTCTGCTTGTCCCATGAACGACCAAATTTGTCATGTTACCTATGAGATATGCAGTTAGCCCAAGATTGAAGAGCATATAGAAAGTATCAAAAAGAGTCTCCCTTGTGTTCGTAGGATGTAGATCTCCATAACCAACCGTTGTAAGAGTTGATATGGACCAGTAAATTGATGCTATATAGAGAGATATGACACCATGATCATCGACTTCCGGAAGAAGCGAAAGCCATGTTTGTCCGGTTTCACGATTCAGAGTGATAAAATGGAAAATACAAGCAGCAAAATGAGCTGCGAATAATGTAACCTACAAATTCCAAGGCACCAACAATAATAAGTCCAATATGAGACTCAAGTTGCTTTATAAAATGGTAAAACAAACACTTACACAGATCAGTTTTGAGCAGCGAACCCAGAAGTAATTATAATGCCTGTCCTTCTCTAATCTAACACAAAGAAGGTAAAATGGGAGGATATGGCCTAATCAGTTCTTTACAAGATCAAAGATAAAAATGTGCTATCAGTTTAATTTAATGCCTTTAATTGGCAAAAAGAATTACCCCTCCTCCAGTTCACAATGTTTGTCACCCTAAACCTAAAGAAGTTTTCTTTATTCAATAAATAAGTCATACTCACATCTTTTCTCCTCCAAACAATGTTAAGCATAGTAAACAATGAAGCTTTCTATAACATAATTATTCAATAAGGGTGTGTAAGTAAACAAATTTTTAACCAATTCTTGATTGTGAATTCCTTAGTTACTGGGAAAACAACTTGATAACTACCTTGGCTTTTAATCTAACTGCCACACAAAATGCAATTGCAGGACATATGAAACATCGAGTGTAATAATTGTTCTACGTTACCTTGCAAACAAGGCACTGACTCGGCGAAGACGCCAAAGGCGAAGCATGTTGAAGTAAGCATATTTTTTCAGGGCAGCGGGCAAAAACCTATGAGCAACTTCAGAGGGGATAGTGGAGATGACATCTAAAGCCAACCATGATTTGGCATATCTCAAAGCAATTAGGCTTTTATCATCAACTAGCAAATAGGTAGTCTTGTCTAGGTATGCAACAAAGAAGGTGAGAACAATGTCAACAGCAAAGAATCCATTGACAACATTGTCAGCTACGAAGATTGCGACCATTTTTTGGTTAAGGAATGCAAATTCAAATGGACAAACCCATGCATTGTAGAACACCAAGAACACCAGAAATGTCTGCCAAAGTCTGCAACATATCAGTTACCAACCATCAAACATGTGGTACGCACATGAAAGAAGACAGCATAATCAAGCAACTTAACTAATATTACTTCCTCCATTTAACATAATCATATCTAAATACAATTTTTTTGTATTAGAATTAATAGAACAAAAGTATTGATGTCATAATAAATTAAGCGAAAGCTTAGTTCATTAATTATTCTGAAGAACTCTTATCCGCTAATGGGAGCTATCCAATGGGAATTGAACTATCCAATACTAATAACGCAATATGCCACTTAATTGATTAATTAACTAAATCTAACAAGAATTTAACCTAAGTTATGCTTAAGCTTAACCATACATAACACAATGTTAACAATCTCAACCTCACACTTGCCCTGTATATATATATCTTGAGTCTGAAACACTTCTTCAGATCTAACAAAACAACACAAAATATGTTCCTCTATCTATCCATCTATATAATATGCGTGTGTGTGAGTGCGTGCGCACGCGCGTGTATATGTAGGTACCTGTAATGGTAGTTGAAGGGAGAAACAATGTAAGGACGGAGCTTGAGTCTGTGGGAAGTGGAGCCGAGCGACGGAAGAGGGAGGCCGGCGAGGCTGTATTGGCTTCCTTCATAATCAAACTCCGCAATGTGATTCCTCCTTTGGCTGTCAGGAAAGGTGTCTTCTTCGTCCTCCTCGTCGTCACCACCACGGGTACCACCACACAATCTTGCAAATACCTTCTTTCCACGCCTTCTCATTTTTCTTTTTATTCGTCTTTATTTTCCGTATTGAGAACAAGAAAGAGCTACTTTCTTGTGTGTGCGATTGAACCACGCGCCGTGGCTTGTTTAGGACAAAATGAGAACTGCATGCATGGTGTTGTGTGGTTAGTTAGTTACGTTAGTTAGTGTCTACATTGTGCGTCGCGTAACCATCGTGAATAAAAAGTAAATCGTAAACAAATTTCTAAGACTCTATTTGAAAATCGGTTGGATGATTTTGAAGGTGGAATATATGGTGAAATATTAACAAACAATATAATTAATAATTAAATCCAAAAGCTATTAACTAATAAATGGAATTAGTTAAAAAATGTTTAAAAAGATATTTGTTAAAAAGATAATAATAGAAATTTTTGAAAGCTTTTTATATGTTCAATATATTAAAACAAAAGTGTTCTTATAACATTAAAAAAAGTTTTAATTACTCGGTCAATTATTATAGTTTCATTGAATTTTTAATTAAATTTTTATATATTTTTTTATTAAATCTATATACCATATCAGATTTTGTAATTAAGTTCCTACTATGACAAAAATGTTGGAATTAACAGAATATTCCGTTAAACATAATGAATATACTTAACACTTGACTGAATATTTTATATAGTTTAATAAAATATTCCGTTAATTTTATCTTTTTTGTCACGGTAGATATTTAGTTATAAAATCTTATATGATATAGGAATTTCTAATTGAAAAAAAAATATAAAAACCTAATTAAAAATTCGATGAAACTATAAAAATCGATAAAATAACTAAACAAAAAAAAATCATCAAATTAATAATTATAAATAACCTATCTGTTCTTACCGGCTTGAGCCGAGGTATAGGTCGTCCTCCTGAGAAGGTCGGCAGACTTCCAAGGTATGATGCGAACCACGCCGGCAAGGGAAGAGCTGGGGAGGTGGGTACCTACAAAGGCACTCCGACGCTCAAGTCAATAGAAGAATATATGTATGGAGGTTTTTCTCAGAAAGATTGCTTACCTCCTTTTCGTTCCTGCTTCTCTCTTTATATTTGCTCGGATAGAGTTGATCGTTTTGTCCGAATCGTAAGGTCTGGGGAGAGAATTAACCACATGTCCGACGTTATGGAAATAAATGCTGATCATTGCAAATGTTCGGTTATAATTGTGGGTACGTTACCGAGCTATAACTCGTAACCGATTTTACTGGTCATATCACAGCCCCCAAGCTTGGCCTGGCCTTGAGGAGACGGGTTGAACTTTTGACAAGTTATAGCTCGGTATACGGAGCCCCCAGGTCAACGTGGCTCACTCAAGTTTACCTTTGGTATATAGAGAGGTTTTGAAATATTTCATTTCATTAGGCGTTGTGCGTAGTCATTATTATGACTTGGTTCAACTTTCAATGTTCTTTTTTAACCGTTTTAAGTGGCTTTAGTTAAACGGCGTAGATTAAATCATGGAACTAAAAGGTTTATTAAATTAGTGGCTTAGGTTCGAAACTGACTCTCTGCGTAGTATGTTTAAGTGGGAGGCAGCAGTTTTCATAGAAGCATGAGTACGAGAGGTTAGTAAACTTTCTTCACTTCTACTGTTTCTAATTTTTCTTTCGTGTTTTCATTGAGAATGGGTGAGTTAAATAAAAAATTGTTACCTCCAGTTAAAAATGATGAGGATTATAACTGGGTTGATAAAGACGTTCACATACGGGCTTCGTTGTTTTCTGATAGTGAGAGTGTGAACAGGGTAAATTTGGGTAGGATAGTGAGGACTGGTTTTCGGCTGGAACTGCTGCCATGCAGTCGGTCTGATCGCATTTTTCACAGAAAAAATGATTTTCAAAGCTTTTATATGTACAGCTGTGTCATGGAGGAACTGCAGGCTAAACTTCCTTTTACTAGCTTTGAATGTAATGTGTTGAAACAAATGAATTGCGCCCCCTCTCAAATACACCCGAATGGCTGGGCTTTTATCAGATGTTTCCAAGCTCTGATGGATTTCCTTGAAATTGAAGTAGAGCTGGAATTGTTTTTTTCTTTATTCCAGGCCAAAGGGGTATGGAAGGGTCTGTGGATTAATTTAAATAGTACTCTAGGGTTTTCTATTTTCAAACTTTATAAATCGTCCTTTAAGGATTTCAAAGAAATGTTTCTGAAAGTAAAGTCAGTTGACGACGAATTTCCGTTTTACCTTGACGAGCATTTGGGGGAAAAATTTCCCATGTACTGGTGTTGTCATCCGCAACACATACTGGGTCCTGAATTCATTAACAGTCGAAATGAATGTACAATTTCATTTCTGATTGAGATGGTTGGTAAAGGTGGTTTAATTTCCGTTTCTGATCTGCTTTCCTGGGAGGAAGATAAGTCCTCTGTGATAAAGTATTTCGGTAAGGAGTTGAAAAGTTTGTTTTCTTATTCTGATCTTCAATATTTTTGATGGGTTGATCAATTTTATTTTTATGTTGCAGCTGGTTACTTTCCTGGGGTAACTGCATCTAGCTTAAGGTCCCGATTTAAGACCAAAAATTTTGAGGGATCCTTATCCAATCCAGACAAGGTGGATGGTGGTGCCGAAGTTAATCAGCCCCCGCCGAGGAAGAAGGCGATTGTTTTCAAAAAGAGGAAGTCAGAATTAGCTCTGGCAGATGAGGTACAAGGTAAGGATGAAAGCGTGCAACTGGAAGATTTATCAAGCTTTTTAACAAAACAGGAGAGGTTACACACATTTGAAGAAGAAGAGGAGGGTTCTTCAGTGTGGAATAAGAGGTTTCCTTTTAGCGTTGTGGCTAACGAGGTCGTTCAGACTATGACAGACATAAAACGAGTGGAGGAGGTTGGGGATATAGGGGTTGACCAATTCCTACAGGTTTTCTATTACCTGCCTTATTCTGTTTTTTTTTTAAGGGAAGTGTGCTTGACAATTGAATACTGATCTGAAATCGTCAGGTACTAGGGTTTCGATTGGCTAGTATCGGGCGTAGCCAGGAGAAAAAACATAGAAAGGTAATCTGTGAGACTTCCCAAGTTGCCAAGCTAAAGGAACAGCTATTGCTGAAGGAAACAAGTGTGACTGATTTGAAGAAGAAGGTGTCTGAGGTTGAAACTGAGTTGAAAGTGGAAAAAGAATGTCATGAAAAGATTTCTGGTTTGTTGAAAAAGAAAGAAAATGACTTGACGAGTTTAAGTGATCAAGTTATCGAGGTTTCGGCAAAAATGAAAGAGCTTGAGAGTAGCAAGGAAGTGGATATCTTAGATGCTTTCGCAGAGGGGTTTCAACGAGCTGTTAATCAAGCGAGGTTTCTTGTCCCTGATGGAGATTTTTCCGCTATGGATCCCGGCAAGATAATTCGGGGTGGTAAACTTGTTGATGACGAAGAGGCTGTCGAGGAAGGGGATGATAATTTGGGCGACTGATGTGTTACATAAGTAGTTTGTTTTTTTGTGTTTTGAGGGACTTTTATTCGTACCCTGTTGCTGGAACTGATATTGTGTTCTTAGGTACTTTTGGTAAAAAGCTGTTGTGATTAGGGTTTTCTGTTTCCTAATCATGTATTTTGTAGCCCTGAGTTGGCTTATATGACAGGTATAATTACCTTATTTTGCGCATTCGTATTATCTTAATGCGACTTTTTATCCGATCAGTTCCTCCTTTGAAGGAGTGTAACGTTGCATAGAATAAGTCCCTCTTAGGGGAAGGAGTAATTGGGTTAATAAAGATGTATGAAAGAAAAAGTTACTTTTTATTAATAGCAGTACCTGTACAATCTCGTTTAGGTAAACCAGCCTCATTAAAACCTCCACGAGTAAAAATCCTTTTGGGAAAAAATTCTCATGGTAGGGAAAAGAGTACTGGCATACTGCTTTATTAACTGTAATATCATTTCAGAGAGTTGGCGTTCCATGTATTAGGAAGTTTAGTGCCATCTATCTCTTCCAGTTTATAAGCTCCTCGGCCCAGGACTTCATATATTTTGTATGGACCATCCCAAGTTGCTGCGAGTTTTCCATGGGAGGGAGGTCGGCGAGCTTGTTCGGTTTTTCTCAGTACTAGGTCACCAGTACTAAAGGATCTTGGGATTACCTTCCGTGCATATCGTCGGCTAAGTTGTTGTTGTAATGCTCGGTGCCGAACAGCTGCTGTTTCTCGGACTTCTTCAATTAGGTCGAGCTCTGCTTGTCGAGCTTGATCATGTTGTTCGGCCAACGTCCGCATTGAGCCCTGTGACACTTCTATAGGAATCATTGCTTCGGATCCATAGACCAAACGAAATGGGGTTTCTTTGGTTGTCGAATGAGCTGTAGTATTATATGCCCATAATACTTCCGGAACAAGTTCGGCCCATAATCCTTTTGCACTGTCAAACTTTTTTCGCAACGCCTGAAGGATGACCTTATTAGCGGCTTCTGCTAGCCCATTGGACTGTGTATGTTCTATGGAGGCAAAGTGTTGCTTTATCTTTAGGTCTTGCAAAAAAGTCTTGAAATTCTGGTCAATAAACTGCCGACCATTGTCGGTTATGATGTGACCGGGTATACCAAATCTGCAAATTATGCTTTTCCAAACAAAGCTTATCATTTGTGTTGATGTGATTTTTGCCAAAGGTTGTGCCTCAATCCATTTCGAAAAATAATCGATTGCAACTACCAAATATTTTACCTGTCTTGGGGCGATAGGGAATGGCCCAAGAATATCGATTCCCCATTTATCAAATGGCCAGCTTACCACTGAGTGATGGAGATGCTCTGCAGGCATATTAATGATTGGCGAATGCTTCTGACAATTATCGCAGCTTCTGACTTTGTGTTTGCTGTCTTCCCATATCGTCAGCCAATAAAAACCGGCTCGAAGTACTTTCTGTGCGAGGCTTCTAGCTCCGGAGTGTATTCCACAAATGCCTTCGTGGGCCTCGGATAGAACAAGGTCGGCCTCTGACCTGTCCAAACATTTTAATAAAGGTCGAGAGTAACCTCGCCTATACAGAGTGTTATTTAACAAAGTAAAAAAGGAGGCATGTCGCCTGAATTTGTTCTTATCTTCAATTTCCTCTAGAATGGATCCAAAACGAATGTATTGAATGTAAGACTGTTGCCAACTGTCTTTATTAACTATGTTTAAGATGTTAAATGCATCAATGCTTGGTTTATCTAGAGTTGACTGTAAAAGGGTGGCGGTGTGGGCTTGTGTCGTTGCTAATTTTGACAAAACATCTACCCTGTGGTTTTGCTCTCTAGATATGTGAATAACCTCAATTCTAGAAAAATCTTTTAGTAGTTGTTGTACAATATCCAAGTATTTTAATAAGATCGGGTCTTTTGTTTGAAAACTGTGGTTCACCTGTTGAACTACTAACAATGAATCGCAGTAAACCTTTAAATTATCAACATGTAAATCGGTAACTAACCTGAGCCCGGCTATGAGGGCTTCATATTCGGCTTGATTCTTGCTGGCCTTGAATGAGAATATGAGAGAATGCTCGAGAACTATGCCCTCCGAGCTCTCGAGTAATATTCCAGCACCAGCCCCGTGAGGGTTGGAAGCGCCATCTACAAATAAGGTCCACTCTGAACTTGATGCAATCGGACATGGCTCCGTGAGTTCAGTGATGAAATCAACTAAGTGTTGGGACTTGATAGATCCTCTTGGATGATACTGAATGTCGAATTCTGAATGTTCAATGGCCCATTTGATCAGCCTTCCTGCTAGTTCGGGCTTCGAAAGAACCTGCCGCAGAGGTTGTCCAGTTCTAACAATGATCGTGTGACTCTGGAAATATGGTCGGAGACATCTGGATGAGAAAACTAAGGCCAAGGCGAGCTTTTCCAACCTCGGGTAGTGAAGCTCGGCATTCTGTAATGACTTGCTCACAAAATAAACTGGCTGTTGGTCCTTATCTGTTTCTATTATAAGAGCAGAACTAATTGCGGCATCAATGATAGACAAATATATATATAATGGCTCGCCGAGCTTTGGTTTTTGTAAAACATGGGATTTTGAAAGAAATTCTTTTAAGCTCATGAAAGCCATTTCACAGTTTTGGTTCCATTCAAAATGTTTTGTATTCTTTTTTAAACACTGAAAGAAGTTTGAGGATTTAGGCGCTAAACATGGTAAAAATCTAGATAAAGCGGCTAATCGTCCCGTTAGCCTTTGAACCTCCTTTATTGTCGATGGACTTTGCACGTCAAGTATTGCTTGACATTTCTCTGGGTTTGCTTCAATACCTCGGCTAGTGAGGATGAATCCGAGGAATTTTCCTCCCTGAACTCCAAAGGCACACTTTTCTAGATTTAATTTCATCTTGTATCGTCGGATTTGTCCGAAGATATCGGCCAGGTCCTGGATATGGGGATCGCCGAGCTTTGTTTTGGCGACCATATCATCAACGTAGACCTCTATATTCTGGCCTATTTGCTGCTCGAAGATCTTATTCATCAGCCGCTGATATGTTGCCACTGCATTCTTTAGACCAAAAGGCATAACATTATAGCAGTAATTACCATTCTCGGTTATGAAAGCCGTTTTTTCTTGATCTTTTGAGTGCATAAGGATCTGGTTATAACCAGAATATGCGTCCATGAAGCTTAAAGTACCGTAACCACAAGAGTTATCAACCAGAGTATCAATGCAGGGTAAAGGGTAAGCATCCTTAGGACATGCTTTATTTAAGTCAGTAAAGTCAATGCACATGCGCCACTTACCATTACTTTTTCTTACCATAACGACATTGGCTAGCCACGTTGTGAACCTAATTTCTCTGATGAATTTGGCGTCGATTAACTTTTTCACCTCGGCTATTGATGCTTGTCGTTCTCGGTGCCGAGGTTTCTTTTTTTCTGGAAGATCGGCTGAGCTGCTTGATTGATTTTCAATTTGTGTGTTATAACAGACGGATCTATTCCTGGCATATCAGCAGAGGTCCATGCAAATAGGTCGGCATTTTGCCGTAGAAAACTTTCAAGGCTTTTTCTATCTTCAGTACTCATTGAAGTGCCCACAAAAGTGAACTTCATTGGGTCATCAGTTAAAGTGATCTTTGTTAATTCCTCATTTGGCATAGGCCGATCTTCAAAATCAGCCTGAGGGTCAAGTTCGGCTGGTACTATCTGTTCTGACTTGATGGAGTTGATTTGTGATTGTCCAGTTTTTTTGATAGGCTTTAAGCTTGTGTTATAGCATTGCCGAGCCTCCTGGAGGTCACCGTGAATCGTAGCTACAACATTGTCCTGCACAGGAAACTTGACACAAAGGTGAACTGTAGACACAATTGCAGCAAATCTATTTAGAAAGGGGCAACCTAAAAGAACATTATAAGGGCTAAAACAATCGACTACAAGATACTGAATATCTTGTGTCTTATATAACGGTTGCTCACCGAGTTTTGTTTGTAACCACACTGATCCTAGTACAGGAACTCGTTTCCCTGAGAATCCGACCAGGTCTCCGAGGTACGGCTGTAGAATATTGTTTCTCAGCTTCATCTTTTCAAAGGTGGTGAAAAATAAGACATCCGCACTACTTCCTGGGTCGAGTAAAACCTTTCGCACTATCAGATCTCCTAACTGAATGGAGATGACAACAGGGTCATCTAGGTTGGTATCGACACCATTGAATTCGGCTGATCTGAAGGTCACTTCTGGGACATTCGTCATCGGCTGAGGATTGTTGGGGGCATCCGTTACTGCCAACATGGCCCTATAAGTTCATTTTCGGGCCGAGCTTGTGTGTCCACCTCCAGCGTAACCCCCTGAAATACAATTTATTACTCCTCTAGGTTGGGCCGGAGCTTTCTCCTTTCCTTTCGAGGATGTGCCTGCTGCTGATGTATCGGGAGCGGGGATAGTGCTCTTCTGCATATGTCCTGCAATGAATTGTCAAGGTGTCCTTGTCTTGCTAGTCGCTCGAGGAGATCTTTAGCAATAACGCATTCATCGGTTGTGTGCCCGTGTTTCTGGTGAAAAGTGCAATATTTTGATTTGTCAATGCCTTTTGATTCTGGATAATTTCCAGCTTTGCGAGGAGGCCTTATTAGCTTAGAGTTGAGTATCTCCTTGATGATGTCATCCCTCTTTGTGTTGAATTGAGTGCATGAGTCATAACGAGGGACCGGCTTGAATGCTTTCTTGCTATCTCGGGGTTTATCGTCCTTTTTGCTTGTAGGTGATCTTTCTGTCTTCCGTGCTTGCCTGAGCTCTTCAACGTCAATCTGACCTTTGGCTTTCTCACGAAATTCGGCCAAAGTTTTGGGCTTTGTCACGGCGATAGTCTCCTGAAATTTACCGGGGCGGAGGCCGCTTTTAATGGCATGGAGATGAACCTCTGGGTGGAGATCGGGGATCCTCATGGCGACCTTTGTAAAGCGGGTGATGTAATCCTTCAGGCTTTCTTGCGGGCCCTGTTTAATGGTCGTCAAGTAGTCAGAATCGTGCAAATAGATTGCTGATGCTGCGAAATGATCCTCGAACTGCTTTGCCAGCACCTGGAATCGTGATATGGAATCTGCAGGCAAAGAGCAAAACCAGTCAAGTGCAGGACCATCTAAAAATGAGGGAAAACAGCGACATAAAATTGGGTCGGATGCACCGTTGACGATCATAATAGATCGAAATTTTTTAATGTGTTGCTTTGGGTCTCCGAGCCCATCGTATGGGGTCAGGGTCGTCGGCAGGGTAAACTGCCTAGGCAGCTGAAAGTTCATTATATCGGCTGTAAATGGATCGGCGGAGTTGTCGCGTTCTTCTTCTTCATCATCGGGTTGGCCTTCCTCATTATGGTGGCCTCTTTCTTCATTAATCTGAGGTGTCTCCGAGACATGAGTCGGGTTCGACTGTCGCTCGTCATTTTCTTGTCGCTCATGATGATCGTTATTGTGTTCTATTCGGGCATTAATCAGTTGCGCGATTTGATTCTGCATCCTTTGATTTTCCTCCACTATCCATTGGTTTGCTTGTTGAAGCTCGGTTACCATCCTCATAAGCTCAGAGGGGGTAGGGGGAGGAACGTCAGCCATGTGCAAATGTTAGGGTGCTTTGGGACCTTCAGCAGATGATATCTTAAGCTATCGGCCCCACGGTGGGCGCCAATGTTCTTACCGGCTTGAGCCAAGGTATAGGTCGTCCTCCTGAGAAGGTCGGCAGACTTCCAAGGTATGATGCGAACTACGCCGGCAAGGGAAGAGCTGGGGAGGTGGGTACCTGCAAAGGCACTCCGACGCTCAAGTCAATAGAAGAATATATGTATGGAGGTTTTTCTTAGAAAGATTGCTTACCTCCTTTTCGTTCCTGCTTCTCTCTTTATATTTGCTCGGATATAGTTGATCGTTTTGTCCGAGTCGTAACGTCTGGGGAGAGAATTAACCACATGTCCGACGTTATGGAAATAAATGCTGATCATTGCAAATGTTCAGTTATAATTGTGGGTACGTTACCGAGCTATAACTCGTAACCGATTTTACTGGTCATATCAGAATGAAAAAATCTTCACTGTGTTGAACTGTGGTGTTTGCTTCATCTTTTTAAGCCAATGTTAATCCACCCACCATGTCTCTAGGATTCACACAAAAGAACTTGTTAAAACCCACCATCTTGCACTTCTCTGTTAATGTCGAGGTAATATATTTTTGTCACACATAAGAACATTACCTTGGGGAATAGGATTTCAAATTCCTTATATGCTGTGAGCTGTCAGAAAATTTTTCATATTTGACAGTTCTACATCATCATCTTCATGGATTTTCGGGTGTCTTTTGTTGGGTGGCACCCTCCTATTAGTAGCAGCTTTAGACTCTTCCTGATACACTTTCTTCTGACCGTCACTCCCTTTATTCTCCATTTTCTTCTCTTCTTACCTGTAATATTTATCATCTGTTTTTTTGGTAGCTATTTCAATTTAGTCCTGCTTATGCTTGGCTAACCGCTTTGATTACTATCTTCACAAAATGTCCAATTTTTCACACCATCCAATCCTCCAATTGTTCCTCCTTCAATCATGTTTTTTTGGCAGTGGTTTTCTGCGCTAGTATTTTCATCTAAGATTTCCAGCAAAGTTCCACTTTGGTTGGATCCTTTGTATTTTCGGTTTGCACCATCTTCAATGCCATCCTCAGCCTTCTTACTTTTGTTCTCACCCAGTGATAGTTTTGCCATCTCCCTAAGTAGGCTCATTCGAGTGGATAATTTCTTGCTCCTTTGACTCCTCTCATCATATCAGTTGGATAGGAATTTGAATTAGCATTTTCTTTTGAGGCTTGCTCTCTCCTACCATCCTGTTCTGATTTTAGCCACTCTTCCCAACTTTTTCTTTCACGTCTCCCTAAAAAGAGTCATCCAGCTATTTACTGCAGGTTCTCGTTTCATGTCCTAGGTATTCACAATAATTGCAGAAAGTCACAATACGTTCACATTTGAGTGCCACTTAAATGACTTTGTTATTGGACTTGCTATTCAGGTGAAATGCCGTAACGGTTTTAATACGTTAAGATTAATCCTAGCTTTTACAATTCTATTTTCTTTATCTTTAACTTGGAAAAGGTCTACATCCAACCTTTCTTCCACTACACTTTTAACTTTTTTGTTTGATTCTCTTGTTTTGTAATGTTTTGGCAATCCAAAATTGTATCCATATTGACACAAGAGAAATCAACATCTATTATTGGATCATTCGCATTCCATCTCTTAAGATTTAGAATAAAATTTTTGAATAATCATAGAACCCCTCTCTCAGTACATGTTACATTCATCTCCTTATCAAAGTAAAATTGAAAAAGATTATCTCCATGATTTGTCATTCTAAATCCTTTAGGATGTCAACAACCGGTCTGCAAGTAATTTCTCTATGAAACTCTTCTCGTCCCTCTTTATCCCATCTTGGATGTTTTACTTTTGTACATATCTCTTTTATATATTTTATATTAAAAATAATCAATAAAATTTAAAAAAACTAAATAAAAATATTACACAAGAAATATGCAAACACGATTGTTTTGGCATTTATGGGATGACAATGGAGTGAGTTTACCTTATTCGATTCCATCCTACATTACAATAACCTACATAAAATTCGTCCTACTCTTATTCACGGATAATAAAAAATAAAACTTTAATCTGCTTTTGTGGATATGCGTTCCCGCCTCTATAATTATTAAAATTTAACAAATAAAATTAAATTTTAAAATTTATATAACTATTATCAAATATATAACATGAATTAAAATAAAAAACTTAAAAATAATATAATATTATTAATTATTTAATTAATTATTTTATGTAATATTATATATGTTATACATTAAAAATATATATATATATATTATATCCACCAGAACGAGAACAAGAAAGAATGAGTATTACCTAAATCCGATATTATCCTTGCTAAAAATCTACCCGAATATAAAATGGATAATTAGTAATTACATATTTTGAGCTGGTAGAGTTAGAATAAGTACCTACGAATTTGAGATATATTATCATCATATATAATTATATGGTGGAAACTCACCTGCAGTCGACTGCAGGTGAAATTGCTTCTGGATGACTGACACGTGTTATTATATGGTTTAAAAAAAACCGATTTATTTTATACAAATGGTTTATTTAAAAAACCGGTTTGAATTGGACCAAACAGTTACTTTTATTCCCTTCTTCTTCGTTTCACACGTAAACATCATTATCTTCCAATCCTTTTTCATAACTAATATCGGTTTGAATAGATCAAATAACTACTTTTAAAATAATTTTAATTCTTTCTGTGTGTTATTCCTAAATTCCTAACAGATGAATTTGGTACGTTCTTCTTCTCTATTCTTATTGACCAATTTTTCTTTAAATTTATTTGAAACTTTTATTTATTTAATTTTCGTCAAATATATGTATACACATTGTTTGAAAAAGTAAAATTTAGTATTCTAAAAAAGAAACAAAATTCACATTTTTTTATAGGAATTGCATAAATGATATCATCTGTCCTTTGTTGTGTGTCTCTATTTCTATCTTCTTGATGAGCTTTCTAATTGAAAAAAGAAACAAAATTATTTACTATATTGAAACTAATTCAATGTTAATCACATTTATTTTTCTATTATAAAATATAATAAAATTTTAATTCTCAAAACAAATTAAAGTAATGTTATTTTGTAGTATTTAATTTTTTATAGTATTTTCATAAAGTTTGCATAAAATTCATTTATCACATTAACTGAACTTATTTATTTATGATATATTTTTATTTTTCAATCAATTTAATTTTATTTAAATAATTTGAATTTTAAATTATAAAATTTGTATTATTGTACTCATATGATTAATTATATTCTTTTAATTTAAAAAAATAACAATTTGAAATCGTTAATTCTTAACTAAAAAATAAATACACTTGAATTATTTTTAACTTAAAATTTATTAAATAAATGTACTTTTATTATTTTAATTTTTTATTTAAATAAACATATTTATATTATTTTAAATAAAATTTAAAATTAATATAAGTAGATTTATTTAAAATTTAAATAAACGTACTCATCATTTTGAAATTAATACAAGTAGATTGATACAAAATTTTAGAATTTTAAATAGATATATTTTTATTATTTTAAATAAATATATTCTTTTAATTTAAAACTAATATGAATATATTTAAATAAATGTAGACATGTTTTTTTAATCGTGTGTTAGGGTAGTATGGGATAGGTTGTTGCACGTTAATCGTGTTAGGGAGTGTGGGATAGCTTGTTGCACGTAAATTGTACTATCCCATTGTGGTTTAGGTGAAAAAAAAATAAACTATCCTAGGACGAATTATATATAATTTGGGATGCGTGTAATGGTTTATGAGCATTTTTTAAAGGAGTTTGATGTATAAATTATCCTAGATTGGGGTGTTTAATATAATATTTAATACACAATATTCTAGCACGATTTATGTATTAATAGATTTAAAATATTCATATTTTTGAATTTAATCTAAGAGAATCAAGAAAAATTAATTCTTTTTTATTTTATTCAAATAAAAAAGTCTAAAAGATATGTGTAGAGATAAGTCATGTATTTATTTTTTTATTTTTTATTTTTTAGAGAAATAATTGTATTAGCAAATGGAATACGTGAAAAATATTAATTTTAAAATTTGGTGTCAATGATTTTGTGGGAAACATGTTTAACATCGTTGATTAATATGAAGACAGGAAAAACGAAAATATAGATTTCTTACAAGTCTAAGGAAGATATCATAAATGTCAAGATAATTCGTCGCAATTTCATGTGATGGAAGACAAAAATGTAATTATGGTATAATGTGGATTGGTTGATAGCATGAGTATAGTTGAAATTTTGGCATGATCTCTTTCATAATTGTTGCATGTTTCTTTAGTTGGTGGTGTTATAGTTTATTGTGATGATATGATGGTAGTTTAATTGTATGAGTTAGGTCCTTTTTATTTGGTTGGATTTTTCTATGGCTATCCTATTCTTTATGACAATGCTAAAATAAATATTTTCATTAGTTGTTCTTTTTTTGTTTTCTCTATTTTTGGGTCGATTTTATTTTGAAAAATTTTATTAAAAATTTTTGTTGTAGACAAAATTAATAATATTATGTTCAATTATTTAAGGAGACCAAATTAATATTTTGATTAGATACTTTTGTTTTATTAAAAATAAATTCTAATTTCATTAAAAATAAATTCTAGTTGGTAAGTAAAAACACAAAAATATGCATGAGAGTGAAATCATAATTTCTACACAAGTAAATTATCATCTTATTATCTTAAAAAATAATTTATTTAAAGAATAATATTGAAAAATCAACAATAATTTGCATGAAAATAGTTTATTAGTAAAATAAAAGTTAATTGATTGATTACCATAAAATTTTACAGCTTAATTTGAAAGCAACTGAAAATGTAAGTCATGGAAAACAAAACAAAACTCATCAAGAAGATAGAAATAGAGACACACAACAAAGGACAGATGATATCATTTATGCAATTCCTATAAAAAAAAATGTGAATTTTGTTTCTTTTTTAGAATACTAAATTTTACTTTTTCAAACAATGTGTATACATATATTTGACGAAAATTAAATAAATAAAAGTTTCAGATAAATTTAAAGAAAAATTGGTCAATAAGAATAGAGAAGAAGAACGTACCAAATTCATCTGTTAGGAATTTAGGAATAACACACAGAAAGAATTGAAATTATTTTAAAAGTAGTTATTTGATCTATTCAAACCGATATTAGTTCTGAAAAAGGATTAGAAGATAATGATGTTTACGTGTGAAACGAAGAAGAAGGGAATAAAAGTAACTGTTTGGTCCAATTCAAACCGGTTTTTTAAATAAACTATCTGTATAAAATAAATCGGTTTTTTTTAAACCATATAGTAACACATGTCAGTCATCCAGAAGCAACTTCACCTGCAGTCGACTGCAGGTGAGTTTCCACCTAATTATATATATAATAAATATTTCAATAAAGATTTTATAATTGTAGAATTTTGAATTTGATTTTTATATATTATAAAAATATTATTTTTATTTAAAAAATAACAAAATAAATAAATCACACCTTTTAAATTAAAATCATTATAAAAAACTGTTTTTGACACGTTTATTAGAGTATTTGGATAATATGTTTGTGTGCACGCCGAATTGAATTAGGTTCTCGAAGAAACAGAAACCATATGTCCAATTTTGAGAATGGAAAACAGAGATCCTAATTGTTCAATGATGAGAGTGAAGCGCTATGAATACAAGGATGATCTTCCAGAAGAGCTGATCAGGGAAATCTTGCTGAGGCTTCCGGCAAGGACGCTTGCTTCCTTAAGGAGCGTCTGCACTTCATGGAGAAACCTAATCTCCGCCCCCGACTTCACCTGCAACCACCTTCGCCGTTCATACTTACGCGATCCAAGTTTGACTCCGCCACAAATTGCTTATCACCGTAGCTTCCCATCCGTCGGTATCAGAGTTCTCTCCGTACAGTCAATGATGGAGAATCCCTCTGAACCTACTAGAATCGATTGCTTCAGGGGACCACGCTACTACAACATGGTTGGTTCTTTCCATGGATTGTTATGCATGTTTGTTGTTTGATTACGGCGGCAGTCAGGAGATCAGTCATGCCATGTTGTGGAACCCCTGTACCGGATTCACATTCAAATCGCCGGAAATCAGCGGTATAGCCCACTTTTGTGGCTTTGGTTACGATCATCTCAGTGACACCTACAAAGTTTATGGAATTTTTAAGAAGGAAGGGCCATCTGGTATGGAGAAGAATTGATGATATCCCATTATTCCTATTTCGTGTCATAACTGACATGCCTTCTGCTTTTGATAATACTACCGGGGTTTTCTTTAGTGGTAAGAAAGCATGCACTATTAATTGGAGTATTAAACATGTGGTTCTTTATTTTGATTTGGGTAAAGAGAGTTATGGTCGTTTTACCCTGCCTGTTAGGGAGTCAGGTTACTGCACCCACTTATGTGTCTTGAGAGACTGCCTTTCTGTTTGTTATGAGGATGCGAGAACACGACGTTGGATTATGTGGCAGATGAAGGAATACGGATCCGCAACTCCCTTTGATGGGACATCCTTTACGACCTCTCTACATCTCGCAAACTGATGTACTTTTGACCCTTTCTTCAAATTTCCAAATGGTTTTATATAACTTAAATGATGGCACCGTTGATTTTCCTGTGATTGACAGTCCCAGTGATAACCATCATTCTTTGTTTGATTCTTCACATTATACTGACAGTTTTCATATCTACCATGAAAGCTTGTTTTCCCCACATGGTCTTCAAAGCAATTCATCCCAAGTGCTGCTACGCTTCATGAAACCCAAACCCAAGCCTATTATCTCTTAAAGCCTATGTGCACCTTCTCTTGGTAAAGCCCTTCTACCACTACCAACTTTGTTATTAATGTTATCAAATTTATTTATCAGAGTACTATGTTTATGTTTCAATTGGAATTTACTGCTTTAGGATAATTCATTTGATCTGCTTCCTATTCTAGTCCAATAATTCCTTTAATACGTGATGTCAAATTGTACTTGCTCTTGGTATCATTGTTACTCCTTGCAAATCATTGATCATAGTAATTTTATATCAATACTATTATTTTGTGGAGAAGTAGGGCATGTCGGGATGGATATGTGGAAATGACCATCATTTACTTGTTTCATTTTGTTAATTTAAGGAGAAAATCATTTGAGGGGCTAACATGAGTTACAAAGTGAAAATTCAGGGTTTAAATTGAGGCAATTGAAATTTAAAGGATCAATTTGAGATTCGATGTAGATTTCACGGGCTAATTTTGAATATTAACTCAATTTTTCCAATTCAACATGTTGATCTGTACTGCTATCTTATGATTTATGGTTCAATGATGTTAATAAAATCCTTCCCACCCAGCATCACCAATAATTAATGCATTATTTTTCATTTTTATGGCCAATAGTGGTTCTGGGCAGGACTGCACATATTTTTTCACAACAATCAAGTGTTATTTTGATTGAAGCTTTGGGAGGTTTACCTCTCTACCAACGAACAATTTCTTGAGTGCATTAAATTTTGAATGAAGCTATTTTGATTGGAGAAACATTGGTTAAAACCATTCTATTTGTTTCACTAGCATTTCTTCATTGGAAAAGCTAAGCTTCTTAGTGTTGCTTCCTTGTACGAGTCACATTTTTTTTTAATATCACCTTGCAAGTGTTTCCTGATAAAATATGTAAAAACTTCAATCTATGATTTTGTTTTGTATCAATTAACTGCTGTGAAAAATCAAATCCTTTTTCCCTTATCCTCTTTTCTTAACATGTTTCTAATGAATTCACTGTCTTGGCTTCGGTTTAATTTCTAATATGGACAAAAACAAAAGGCAAATTCTTTAGTGTCTATAAGTTTGGTGTCGAAATTGTCGAACTTACTTTATTTTTATATTTTTAAATTAAATATTAATTTTTATCTTCTTTTAGTAAATTAGGTAAATATATATATATAAAAGCACCATGCACCAAAACAAAATATATTATTCGTATCCTTTTATTCCAAGAGATTGAATAATTTCACCATGGTGTAGAAAGGACTTTATTAATTTTTGCTTCAGAATTGACCTTTCATGTGATCTGTTTTGCACTCTTACTTTACCATCAAAATTATTTCTTGGTGGAAGGGTAATTTTGGAGAAAAATCTTAGTAGACAGGATTTATATGAAACATTTGACAAATTTAGGGCATTGAATTGTACATTTGAAAATTTATAGTGTCGAAGTCTACAATTTTGTTGTGGATTAATTATATTTTTGCCATATTTTTATAAGAGATAATACTATAAAAACTTGTAAATTTTTAAGAACTTATTCCGTATATATGTATTTTTCACAAAGTATTTACTTAGTACAAGATTGTTATTTGTTTATTTTTTATTCTCTTTTAATTTTAAATAAAAAGTTATATAGATAACTGACATTAAACTTAAAATTACAACTTATATTTTAACTATATTACCTAATCTAAATATAAAATTTAAAATTTGCTAATCCTAATTCTCAAGAATTGGAATTGAAATGAACATTTCTATGCTAAATATCAAGTGTGGTGTCCAATTGTCCATACGCCTCAAGAACTGTGTATGTCAACAAAGTAATGAACCTGAAATGATTACACCAAAAAATAAGTCACATGCTTGTTTGAGAGAATGAAAATTTCCTCAACAAGTACGTGCTTTTGTTTTTGCTAACGTGACATTACTTATTGCTATCGTGACATTACGTAATTAGATGAACGTATAAAAAAAATTTAATTTAATATAGTATTAAAATTAAATTTTATAAAATATATTCAAAACATATAAAAGAAAACACAAATATATGGACACTTGTGCTTGAGATATGAAAGCATATATGCAACATGAATGTATAACTTAAGCAATTTTCTTTTCTCGTGTTCATAAGATTTTTAAGAAATTCAAATTTATTATCAACAACAATCAAAATTTAATTTTGATAAATTTAAATTTTATATTACATTTTTGAGAATGATCTCTAATATAATAATATTTTACCTCAATATGCTATAGCTATTATGCTTAATTCTAGAATATATATATATATTGCAATCCAAATGGCATGTTTAATTTTTTCTTCTTTTTCTTTTTCATCTAAGGCAGGTTTATATAAACAGTTATCAACACACTCTTTGCAGATTATTTGTTAGTAATATATAAAGCCCAAATTGAAATGTCAATGAGGATGCTATCACGGTTCAAATAAGAACTGAGTTTGCAACACTAGTTGTCGCCGCAATCATCTCAAGTCGCTGCACATGCCATGTTTCTTACAATTCATTGATAAAACAAATTGATTAGTAATTAACTATATGGATAATCTCCCACTTACAATTAACATGAGTTGTTAGTTGCATATGCTAGACCCTCCAAATAAAACTAAAATACAAAAATATCCACTCATAAGTTCATATATATTATAGATATTTTGATCAAACCCACTATTTGAAGTTCAGTTGGTTATATACAAAAGTATATAAGAGTATTTATCTAACAGTTTAAACTTTTAAGGAAGAAAACTCATGACATGATATTAGAGTATTTTTTAAATTATATATGTATATATAAAAAATCATACACTACTAAATCAGTATATAAAATATAAATTAAAAATTAATTAAATAACATATATATTAATACACAAATACATAATAATTGATATAGTAATTGATTTGTGGTGTGTACATAACATTTTGTTTTTAGAAAAAAATTTAAGCTTTAATCTTTGTTACCTCATTTTTTCCCGTCAGAAGTTGAATTTCAGCATTTGTTGGATGACTTGTATATTATCTACACTTGTTCAAGCCTGAAAATAAAATATTTGTACTTGACAATTTAAAATTTTGAAAAAAATATTATCTGCAGAATCAGCAGAGTCATCATCCAGGGAATTAGTGATATATAATATGGTGTTAAGGGACCTAAAACTAAAGGGAGCATGTGACAATTATGAGCTTGTCTCCTATATATATACGAACCTACACCAGTAAACTTCCAAGATTCAATTAGGGTATTATTTTAGTGCAAAATAAGGGCATTCTTGCTATTTTATTCGAAATCTTAGTGCTGTTTGGTAACAAAGCATACATATAAGGAGCCAAAGCTAACAAAGCATACATACACCTACATTCCATTCAATTCTCTGCATTTGTTTTCTCCATTCCCTTTAGTTTCTAGGCTATTATCTTGTTAACATTGGTGTGTTCGGTTGCTACTTGCTATCATGAGAAGACTCTTCTTTTTGTTGGCTCTGTTGTGTGTTCTATGTCACGTAGCATTCTCCTTTAACGACGGTAAGATACATACCATTCCGTCTATTTTAAAATAAGCGAAAATTCAGGTGGAGTTAACTTTATTTAAAATTGATAGTGAGAGTCGTTGAATGATTTAACAGTTTGACTAAATTATTATTTAACAACTCTTAATTATTAACTTCACACAAAATTATCTGCACCTAAATTTCTACCTTCAAAATAATATCATTCTAATTACATTAATATACTTAACAATCAATGCACTTGTATTGTATCAAAATACAATATTTTTAGAGGAGTGCTAGGAGACCAGCAAGTTTTGTGATTTGTAGTTATCAATTAACCATCATTAATATTTTTAATGGTGTGAGATTTTATTTAATAGTGTAAAACTACTCACTTTTCTTTTGCTGGTAAGTATTGGTCAAATTTTAATAAAAATGTTGTCCCTAGACTTTCTCATTTAAAAATATAGGTTAAAATATATTATTAGATAACTAGTTAAATTTAAAAAATTGAGTCGAGGACTAAAAGTGCTGACCAAAAATAATAAAATCTTCTAATCTTTAAGCTTTTTTCGATAGTTATAGTACATTAAAATTGTGCATAGACCACTAGTAGTCTAGAGTTCAGACAACACCACAAAATGCTTGTTATTAATTGGCAAAAGTATGGTTCAATAATAAAAATTAAACATCAAGCTCATGAAGAACTAATTATAATTAGATTATTTAGATGATAAACTCTGAGGTAGACACAAGTTTAACACTTCATTTTCAGATTCATTTTTTCACCAGTCGATCTCTAAGAAACCAATTGATGCAGGACAAGTGGCAAATGGAAATTTCGAGCAAGGTCCGAAAGCGTCGGACATGAAAGGCACGGTGGTGACGAAGCGCGACGCCATACCGGAGTGGGAGATCTCCGGCTTAGTTGAGTACATAAAATCAGGTCAAAAACAAGGTGACATGTTGCTAGTAGTGCCAGAGGGTGCACATGCAGTGAGGCTTGGCAATGGTGCTTCAATCAAACAGAGAATCAAGGTCATAAAAGGAAATTACTATTCCATAACGTTTGTGGTGGCTCGCACGTGTGCACAAAATGAGAGACTCAATGTTTCTGTGGCACCAGATTGGGTTGTGTTACCTATGCAAACGTTGTATAGTAGTGACGGTTGGGATGCTTATGCTTGGTCTTTTCAAGCAGATTACTCTCTTGCTGAGTTGGTTATTCATAATCCAAGATCAAAGGAAGAGG
Organism: Arachis hypogaea; assembly: GCF_003086295.3. Classification (NCBI taxonomy): domain Eukaryota; kingdom Viridiplantae; phylum Streptophyta; class Magnoliopsida; order Fabales; family Fabaceae; genus Arachis; species Arachis hypogaea. The sequence goes on from NC_092043.1 coordinate 46,691,525, forward strand.
ATCAAGCTTGTGGACCACTCATTGATTCCATTGCTATCAAAGCACTCTACCCTCCTAGACCAACTAAAAGTAAGTTTATTTCATTTCTATAAATTAATTTAGGCGAAAACTCAGGTGCAGTCAACTTCACGTGAAGTTGATAATTGAGAGTCATTTAACAGTTCTTAACTATTAACTTTATGTGAAGTTATCTCAATTTTCACCATTAGTTTAACACTAAACTCTCAATTTCGTATCTAATAGATGAAAGATAAAATTATTATAGAATAGAAATTAAAATATGTTTTGAGATTTTTTTTTAAAAAAGGTTATGGATATATACTACAAAATCAGCTACTGTTAATAGGTTCTTTACAATCTCGCTATGTATACACCTTTTATATTAAACACAATTTTAAAATTAGTATTTTTTTTAACAATTAAACAGGTGATTTTTTGTTTTGTTAATTGAAAAATAATTTAAATATACAACTAATTAGTACATATTCTTATGCAAGTGTTAATAGTGATTGATGTATTTTAATCAGTATTTTTTAACATCATCGTTATTTTTGACAAACTATATTTACATTTATTTTATATAGTAGTTGATTTTTTTGTATTTATGGAGTACAACTCTTTACAACGATGAATGAGGAATGTATTCAAAAAGTTAATAATGGAAAATAAATATGTTTAATAATAACCAGATTTATTAATTTAAACTTTGATAAAGTACTTTATTTTTCATATTTATTCTGAATTTACAACTTTCAAATTATACAAAACTACTTTTGTATATGTTTACTCATTAAAAAATACTATATACATATAAAAAATTAGCCACCAAATTAATCAATAATAATTTTTTTTATATACATTATTGTTATCATTAATTAATTAGTTATTATATTATTTTTTTTTAATACACGCATTGACCTCACAAAAACACAACGTTTTTATTTTATATGAATATCATATTATTTATTGTTAGCATCCATGCATGCATGGCTGTTATGAGGGGAGTATTAGTCAAAGATAGGACACAAATATAGATATAAAATAATAGAGAAAATGCCACTTCCCTCTCCTGCGAGATGCTAAAATGTCACTCTCCTCCCTTCTATTTTATAAATGTACATTTTCTTCCCTTCTAACTTTTAAAAAACCTCCTCTTTAATCCATTTTAAATTTTTTGTGTTAATAATGTTAATTTTATCCATTTTTTATGAAAAAAAATTATTTTTTGAAAAAATATCCATTAACAAAAATTTTATTTTTTATCATTAAATTTTGCTTACCAAAATATCCTTTAATAAATTATTCTTTTATTAATTAAATTGTATTTTTAACGAAATATTTTCAAAAAAATTAATAATTAAATTATTTTTTTCTAAGATACCTATTTTTTAATAATTTTTTAATTATTAAATTATGATTTTACTAAAATTTTTGTTAACAATTATTTTTATATTTATTATTAATTTTTTTATATTAATATATATTATTTTAATATTAAATAAAAAAATCTTATCACTGATAATATGTATAACAATTAATATTTATTGATATTGAAAAATAATTTTATTAAAATTTTTTATTTAATGTTAAAATAATATATAGATATCGAAAAATTAATAGTAAAATATAAACAAATTGTTAACAAAAATTTTGGTAAAATTTTAATTTAATAATTAAAAAATTATTAAAAGGTATTTAAAAAAATAACATAATTATTAAATTTTTTAAAAATACAATTTAATTAATAAAAAAATAATTTATTAAAAAATATTTTATTAAGCAAAATTTAATAATAAAAAACAAAATTTTTGCTAATGAATATTTTTTTAAAAAATAATTTTTTTTCTTAAGAAATGGATAAAGTTAACATTAGTTAACACAAAAAGTTTAAAATTAATTAAAAATGAGGTTTTTTAAAAGTTAAAAAGGAAGAAAATGTACATTTATAAAATAGAAGGGAGGAGAGTGTCATTTTAGCATCTTACAAGGGAGGGGAGTGAAATTTTCTCAAAATAATAATAACGATGCACAACACGTACAAGGGATTGTTTTATACTAATGCCTATGGGCTTAGCCATACAACTAGTTATAGATTATTACACTAATCACCTGTCGTGGCAATAAAAGCCAATTATGGCTTTGGTTTAACAATATAATGTATACACACCTTAATAGGTAGATTTATATTGGTTGTTTGGATCATTATATAACATATATTTAGGAAAGCCAAGAAGTAGTATGAAAATTAAAAAATCATCTCTTAACACAAAAATAGAACTGCGTTTTTTTCCATTTGGTTACAATTATTTGTATAACAATATAATACGAAATTATAAAGAACAAATAAAACATATACTGACTTGGTTAATTAATTAACATGTTTGTTTTACTCATTATCCTATTATTATTTAATAATAGATAATAAATTAAAGGAGACGATAGTTATATATGTCACCATCTTTGCAAAATGTTCCTCATAGTTTTCTTTCATTAATTAAGCTTTTTTTTTCCATGGTTTTTGAGGATTAAACCCAACCGATCGTATTGAATTAATTGAAAATTAATTATCATAATAGTTCGGTTTAATAATTGAAAATCAATAAAAAATTAAAAAATAATAAAAAAACTAGTAAATTAGTCTAATCGATTTAATTTTTTAAGTGTTAACTATTTTAAGATAAGAAAATTCAAAAAATTCTTTTTTCTTAAATATTATATATATATATATTATTTTATTATATCCGATTCACTTTTGATTAAATATCAACTAAACCTTTAAATTTTTGAATTTTTAATTTTATTGGTCAATTTTTAATACCTTGCTTTGTCGAAGCCATTTTAATTTTTAATAGGTATATATCCACCTTAAATGATATAGGTTTAATTACTTTGTCGATCTCTATAGTTTTACTAAATTTTTAATTAAATTTTTAATTAAGACCTTATACTTTTTTTTATTAAATTCTTATATCGTATTAAATTTTGTAATTAAGTCAACAGAATTAATAGAATATTTCATTAAACAAAACGAATATGCTTAACATTTGATTGAATATTTTATGCAGTTAAACAAAATATTCTATTAATTCTAACATTTTTATCACGTTAGAAACTTAATTACAAAATCTGATATAGTATAAATATTTAATTAAAAAAAATAAATATAGAAACTTAATTAAAAATTTGATAAAATTATAGAGATAGAATACTTAAACCAATTATATATACAGTTCGCTTTTTACAATTACTGTCAAATTTGATGTGATCCTTCTTTATGGGTGATACTACATACTCTTATGGGCTTATCCATCAATAGTAATAAAACTTTGAAACCAATTCATCAAACAAAATGAATTACTCAATTTTTTTATATTTTTAATAATTAGTGCATGTTCTAACTACAATATATTTGGCACTGAACAGTTAACATATTAAAGAACGGTGGATTTGAAGAAGGACCATACGTATTCCCAAACACATCATGGGGTGTGCTAATTCCTCCAAACATTGTAGACCTAAGTGACCACTCTCCCATACCAGCATGGATTGTAGAGTCCTTAAAAGCAGTGAAGTACATAGATTCTCAACACTTCTCTGTCCCACAAGGAAACAGAGCAGTGGAGCTTGTAGCTGGAAAAGAAAGTGCCATTGCACAAGTTGTAAGAACAGTTGTTGGCAGAACCTATCTCCTTACTTTTGATGTTGGAGATGCTGGTGATTCATGTGAAGGCCCAATGGTTGTTGAAGTCTATGCAGCAAAAGAGAACACAAGAGTGTCTTATGAATCAAAGGGTAAAGGTGGCTTCAAACTTGGGTTTCTCAAGTTTAAGGCTATTAGCACAAGAACTAGAATTGTGTTCCTCAGCTCCTTCTATACCATGAAGAGTGATTCATCTTTATGTGGCCCGGTTATTGATGATGTCAGGTTGATTAGCGTTCATAACTCTTAAATCCTAAATTTGAATATATACTTTATCATTTTCAAGTAAAAGAAAGTTTATTTAAGTGTGTGATTTTTAGTTTTAAAATGCAGAGATAAATATAGACAAGTTGTATTAGTTGAAAGAGAAATAATATTTATATTATTTTTGTTTAATATGTACAATAGTTTTAATAGTATTAATTACAAAAAAAAAAGAAAAAAATGCAACAGGTATTTGCCTTTTTTTATATATCTTTTTCTAGATATGCATAATAGATGTGTGGTGCCATAATATCGTTACTCAACAAAATTTTGGTCGAAATAATTTTATGTCGATGTTATTTAGTGTAACATCAACAAAGAAGATTCGATTAAAGATAGATGTGCCATTTTTGTTAAAGTTATTGTGTTAACGAAGAAGATATAAAGCATTAAAGAACTTGAAAATTTTGGTATTGATTAGATTCATCAAGCTCGAATTTCTCAACAAATTTTATTCAGGATAATTCAAGCTTTTCACCAAACTTAAATCGGTTAGGTTCACTCCTAAACTCAATATTAAGGGTTAACTCAACTTAAAATCATAAATTCATGATATAAAATATAAATACATAAAAAAATTGACATAATTTTTGGACTATTACTCTTAGTCAAATTCTGTTTGTCTTTTCTCTCAAATAATTTTTTTAAATACTTCATTATTATCCTTTTTTTTTTATGAGAAAGCAATGAAAGACAAACTAAGAAAGTAAGATAATGACAAAAGGTTCCTTCGAATATAATAACTAAGAAACTAAGAAAGTAAGATAATAACTCAAAACACTATAGAATGAACCTAATTTAATACTCTCATATGTAGTTCTCCATCTTAGCGAAATGTTTATTCGACGAAGGAACACTATCTAAAATATAAAATATTGAACAAAATTAATAAAACACTCTCAATAAAACTCAAATTTTAATGCCTCCAAGGCTGGATGTTTGCTTGGGACAATTTCTGCACCATAAGACATGGTACCTCGTCTTCTTCTCCATACAAAATCAAATTGGCAGCAGTAGTGGTGTGGTTCCAACAAAATCAGAAGCTAGTTGCAATTTCAGGGGTAATGGAGTAGAGTTGCAGAGAGACAAACCAGCTGTGGCAGAGGAAGAAACTAGTTTTTATTTTTCTTGGATCGGGGGAAGAAGCTGGTTTCTGATTCTCTCTCTTCTTTTTTTTTTTTCGGTTAACAAAGGGGTTTTTCGTCCAACAAAAAACTAACAACCAGAAATAAGCTTTGGCAATATCGTGTCCCTAATATCATTATCAAGAATTCTTTTTATCTCTCTTAGGGGTTGATCAATGACCACAAACCTTGGGTATATGTCTAAATTTTTTTAGTGAGTCAATCTGTATATTTGGTAGAGAGACAGAAATTAAAAGACTGAGATTCAGAGAAATAGAGATCGAAATAAATTTTAGTATTCTATTTAGTACAAAGTGGGAGACAGAAATTAAAATAAGAATGAAGCTTTAATTTAATTTGTACAAAGAATAAAATTAGAATTAATTAATTGAAATGAGGATATTTTAAGTATAAACTGTTATTAAAGTTTCAGTCTCTGTCTTTAAAAATTTCAGTCCCCTGTATTCTCAATTTTTGGAGGTATTGAAATACTAAAATTTTGGAGATAGAGATAGAAATTTTAGTACCAATCTCTGAACTAACAAACATGATACTGAGTTTCAGTCTCTCAATCTGGGTTGCAGTACTTCAAAACAAACGCTATCTAAGTGTGCTTGATCTTAATCTGCTAATCTCTTTTTTTTTTTTGGTCAGGTATCCAGGCCAAAAACTGGCCCAGACCCAAAAAAGAAAATCAAACCCCAACCCAACCCTCAATTCAAACAATCAATTCCCTCTTCATACTAAGCTGAGACCAAATGTCCAACAACAACGCTCTTCAATGCGGCAACTTTCCTTTGCTACCATGTCTAGATGACCAGAAGAGCTCTGGCGAAGTGGACGGCAGCAACTTCAATGCCCAAATCCCAGAGATGGCGAAAAGAATCTTCGTCTGCCAGAAGCGTGTGATTCGTCTCTCCTCCTTCGTGCATGTCGCCGATGATGCCGCAACTCCACATTTTCTCCTGCACTCCACTGTCACCGAAACAACTTGGTGAATCTTCTACCTGGCTCTTGCTCCTCTGATTTGGTAAGGTAGTAGCACATGCACGTCTATTTTGGCATGATATGTTTATATCTTGTTCAACATGTTCTGACTCTGCTTTCACTTCTCACAATGCTTGCAATTTCAGGTGGGGGGTAAACCTCCATTGGTTTCCTAAGCTTTCCATTGATGTTCTGGCTGCGATCTCATGAGCTAGTCTGTTTCCCTCTCTCGGCGTCCAGGTGAACCCTATATCCTGTAAATCATTCAAAAGCATAAAGATATCTTTGAGAATTGCATCGATTTTCCAAATTTTTCCTTTTGATTTTACTGCTTGAACAAGGATTAGGCTATCCGATTCTATAATAGTCTTTCCAAGCATTAAGTTTTTATCTGCCAGTCTCTTTGTTGGAACAAGGAGTGCTGCCGCATATTGGATCAGCGCATGTGCCCTGTTTCCTTTAAGTTTTTTTTTGTCAGACTTTAGGTTTATTTTTGGTCAGATGTGGGCAGCTAGTGGATCAAGTAGTGCAGCAGCTTAGTAGTCAAGTAGTGTAGCCCAATCACTCAGCCCATTTATTATTTCCAACTCTAATGTGGGCCAACAATAAAACACATAACACAACAACTTTGGGCTTTTAATCTAATAACTAACAATGTTTGTCATTATAAAAAATTCATTAATTATTTCTCTAAACTCAACAATGTATATAAATTTTTGAGTAATTAGTAATTACCAAATCAATTTCAAGAATTTTAAAAGCAGATATTTTAGTCCCTAAAAATAATTAATACACAAATTAATTCTCAAAATTTTATTCCAGCAGACAAATTAGGAGATAAGTCTCAATGTAGTCCCTGAAGTTGCACTCGAGTCTCATAGTAGTCCCTGAACTTAAAAATTTCTCAAAGTCATCCCCGAACTTGTACTCCGGGACTCAAAGTGGTCCTTCCAGCAATTTCAGCACACGTGGCGCAACCGGAAAGCTTAGCTGGCAGCGTTGGTGACAAGTGGGACTCACAACGGCTAGCTGATGTGGCAGAGTAAATTCTTCCGACACAATTTGGTCCATCATGTGAAGTTAAAACTCTAATTTCCTTTTTTGAAGACTACATTGTTCACACTGCTGTCTCCTCGTCGGTGCTATGTTCTTCTGTTCTCTCTCTCTGAAGCCCGAAGGTGATGGCTAGCACGAGCAATGCAGCTGGGAGCTTGAACAACCCACTATCGTTTGGAAGCATCATGAGGAGAATGAACAGAAACAGAAAAGCTCATTTGCCAAAAATAAAAAAAATCATTGAAAGCCTGGTTTCTCTAAAAGAGGTAAGCCAAAAATGAAAAAAAATATAGTTCCTCTGTTTTTTGATATTGTTGTTAATCTAATATTCACAAAAGTTCAGGCCATTTTTTTCGATTGTAATTAGTGGGTATGAATGCCTCTGTTCTGTTCTCTGTGCTAGGGTTTGATTACTATTGGCTTTCGTAGTGGTTTGGCTAAGAAAATTGTAGAGTAGGAGTATTTCTTGTGTTTTGATGATATGAAAACGTGTTCTTTATGTGTTAGGATTTACTGCTCTTAGTGGAGGAGTTTCTAAACTGTTAATGTGTTTCAGGACAATGATTCTGATCAATGAATTTATTAAATAGAGTTTGCATGATCACAGTAGAAGTAAAAATCTTTTGGGAGTTGAAATTTTTTGTAACTCTGATAATAGATTCTGAATTTGACTGATTTACCTAATTGCCTTTCTTTGTATTAGGTTAGTTTAGTTAAACTGAATGTAATGTGTAATGCTGTTTAGTTAAACTGAGTGTGTAATCATAAAGGATTCATGCGTACATAAGTTAGAGTAATATAAAGTAAGTTTTGCAATTGCTAATGAAGTTAACTTAGCTATTGGAATAGTCAAATTGTTTGATGAATTTGGTCTGGACTAGTGGATTAGTTGTGGGAAAGGGTATGTAAATTTGAATGGTTTGATCCACCAAGATTGAAGTTAGTGTCTAGAGAACTGCTATCCTTAGTTACACCAAAATAATGTTTTTGATTTCACACTTTCTTATGTTCACATGACACAAATCATTAGCAACATGATCAAAATAAAGGTGAAATATCATATAATTTAACAGTTAACAACTAATAAAGTTAGGCACTCTATTCAATACCCCAGTCCACAATAACCTTTTTCTAATAAAAATTTTGAAAAAGAAAACCACAACATAATAAAAGACTTAACTTATATTGTTAATTTGAATATAGTGATAATATAGCACAGTAAAATATTAGAGGGAGAAGGAGAAGTAGAAAAGCAAGGGAGTGGTGCTTTTGTTGCCAACTGTCAAGTAATGAAAAGGAGAGAGTGAGAGTGATGATGAAAATGGTAGAAGAAGATTAGGACTGAATCAATGCTATGATATGAAGAAGATAACAGATGCCATTTAATGAGCTTTCATTAACTACTATTTACCATTATTATTTCTAGATGGTTTTTCTTGTTTCATCTCCACCTTCAGTGTTGTATATTATTTTATTAATTTTTAACCTTTCTAGTTAGTGATTATTTTAGTTTCAAATTTGGCAGATTTTCTTTATTTCAGTGTGCTTTTTTTTGTTGGTGGTAAGTTATAGTTGTATATATATATTTCCCTCAGTTGCAAAAGAAAAAAAAAAAGGGTCTTGGTCTTGGGTTTTGTGGAGAACTACACGGAGAGTGAAGTTTGGTGCCTGTCCTTGTGATTTATTTGTCAGTTTGATTTAAGGCATATATTGCTGATTATATATGCTGAATTAATCCTGGACTGATTATATGATATTAATACACTGGGCTACTGTCTATATATGCAGAATTAATTCTGGACTGATTATATGCTGCATAATGTTCAGTCAATCTATTGTTACTCATTTATCCTATTTTGCATAATATTCTGTAACAGTACTGTGTAGGGACTAGTTTGATGTCACTTACATAAGTTTAGGGACTAGTTTGATGTCACTTGAACAAGTCTAGGGACTATTTTGATGTCACTTATATAACTGTAGGGACAGTTTTGTTGCCCAAAAACAATTATCTGACCCTTTTTTTGGTATCTGAAACAGGGCCTTATAAATACAGTTAAGGAGGTTTTTCCAGATGTCCATCATATATTCTGTGTTTGGCATCTGTGGAAGAACTTCAATAAGCAATGGAAGGATCTCCAGCTTAGAGGGCTACTTTGGAATTGTGCAAGGTGTACTAGCCAAGATGGCTTCCTTGATATCATCAAAAAGATTAAAAGGGTTAATAAGAAAGCCTGGGAGTATTTGAACAAGTGGTCCTATGCAAGGTGCAACACAGGGAAATGCTACAAGGCTTGCAAATTTCATAAAGTTTGTGCTCAACCCTGGATTCAAGGCACCCAGACACAAAAAATGAAGATTATGATGATTATGTTTAGGAAAAGCTGATTGTTTTTTTTGTATCTATTTTGCTGATGTTGTTTACAATGCCTAAAACATTGTCTCAGTATTGGGGATTTTAGTATTTGAATTTTATCAAGTTAATATGTCAACAACTTTGATATACTTGGTGTTTTGGCTCTATATTGTGTCTTTTTTGAATCAAACATTACCAATATGAATTATGAATTATGACTTTATTGAATTAAGTTTTCTCAACCTTTTGTTTATATCTTATCCTCTGTTACAAACTTAAGAATAGTTCAAATCCTGTCCATTTCTATTTCATTGAAAAGAAGTCCAAGAACAAAAGTATGCATATAATCAAACACTTTAATTTCCATTTCTTTCAAACAAAAGGATAGGAACAAGTACATGAACAAGGAATGCATATAACATGCATGTCATTTATTTTTTGCTAGATACAGTTGACCCTGCTGTCTATCCAGCTTTAATACAAGAACACCAATTACAATTAGCAGCATGAACACAAACATCAAAATTCTTCCCATTTTTAGAACCCTAATTTCAGCTTCTAATTTACCAAATTTTCAAGCCATCTTCATCTTTCATTCTTCATCATCAATTGAATGTCTTGTTCTATCATCACATGGCATGACATCTTCCAAAACTTTATCAACCCACATAAACAATCCACACCATTTCTTACCCACAGTCTGCACATCAAAGAAAATTCAATCAGCAAAATTTATATCCATAAATACAGCAATCAACAACAATAATACTTACATTGTAGTTCGGACAACCCAGGAACGGTCTCTTTGGATTAGAATCCGTCCCTGACCACTGCAGCACCGGTCTCGACCCGCAGGCACACCATTCTAGCAAACGAGCTTCTCTGTTTCTGTTCATTCTCCTCATGATGCTTCCAAACGATAGTGGGTTGTTTGAGCTCCCAGCTGCATTGCTCGTACTAGCCATAACCTTCGAACTTCAGAGAGGGAGAATAGAAGAACACAGCACCGACGAGGAGACAGCAGAGTGAACAATGTGGCCTTCAAAAAAGGGGATTAAGATTTTAACTTCACCTGAGGGACCAAATTGAGTCGGAAGAGTTTACTCTGCCACATCAGCTAGCCGTTGTGAGTCCCACGTGTCACCAACGCTGCCAGCTAAGCTTTCCGGTTGCGCCATGTGTGCTGAAATTGCTAGAAGGACCACTTTGAGTCCCGGAGTGCAAGTTCGAGGATGACTCTGAGGAAATTTTAAGTTCAAGGACTACTATGAGGCTCGAGTGCAATTTCAGGGATTATATTGAGACTTATCTCGACAAATTAGTCTTTAGTTTATTATTCAACAAAATAATTATCCAGCCCAAGAAACATTAATATACAGATCAATTATAACTTTTTTTTGTCAAATATAATAGTCCCCGGTCCATTTTACTTTTACTATATGTCGACCTTTATTATTATTAGCTGAACTTTGTGCATGTGGACGATGACACTAATATATCTTTTTTGTTAAAAATAAGGAAGGTGAATAATGATGCTTTGAAATCCAAATTAAATTATTTTCTTTTGATACAAATATATTTTTTAAAATATGACATTTTTTATTATATTAAATACAAAAATATCAAATAATTTCAACCTTAAATTTCTTGTAGAATAATTTCTAATAATTTTATTGAATATTATTATTATTATTGAGTGACTATATATATATATATATATATATATATATATATATAAAAGAATCTAAGAAATAAATTTATCATTATTTTTGTCTAAAAAAATACAAAAAATTATAGTACAGTATTATTGTGCAATTAATAATAATAATAATAATAATAATAATAATAATAATAATAATAATAAATTTATCATTATTTTTGTCTAAAAAAATACAAAAAATTATAGTACAGTATTATTGTGCAATTAATAATAATAATAATAATAATAATAATAATAATAATAATAATAATAATTTTATTTTACTTTTTTTTAGACGAATGACTGTTATGTCTAACGAAAAAAATATTGGGGATTGATCCGTGTATTTTTTTTTGGAGCTAAAATATCCAATAAACTAAGAACGTACAACCTTGAGAATTGATCTGTGTATTAATTTTTTTTGGGAATTAAAATATCCGCTTTTAAAATCATTAGCCCCTGATTTAGGTAATTTAGTAATATTTTAGATTAATTTATAAAAAAAATTTCGCCAAATATTAGGTTCTTAATGATTAGAGTTATGTTTCTAGAAATGTGTTCCTTTAAATGTGTGTTTACGGTTATGACTCCAAGATAAAGGATAAAAGATACAAGTGTTTATTTTTTAATGGCAAAGTTTATGTTTCTAGAAATGTGTTTGATGAAAATTGCTTTCTATATTCTGAATTATTTTCCTAACATCACACTGACTCTAAAACAAATACTGATAGTCTGATAGCATTATTCCTTCTATTGGTTTACAGATTCATGTATTAAAATTTAACTCTTACAATAAATTTGTCATTAACAATGACAAGAATAAGCATTGTGATTCTACTATTGAAATTAATAAGGATTCACAGGTCATGTAAATAAGTAGTTCGACTATTGCTTCTAACACAAGCAACACTTTAAACAATGATTCTTTAGATAATACTGTTGGTGCTATTAATTTTCAATGTCTTTCTAAGTCACAGAATCAAGTCATTGCTCAAAGAATGATGCCTATTTGAGGAATTAAAATTCAACTCCCTATATACACAGCATCAGAATTACGAACTGCAACTACACAACCTGGTAATATTGTGCCCAAGAACACTCACAACAAGCTTATTCGTTCTAAAACAGGTGCCATCACTCCTAAACTCTTACACACTACTGTTCATAAAGAATTCACAGATGAACAACCTCTTAAAACTGATAAACTTGCTTTACAAATACCACACTGGCATAAGGCTATGTTTGATGAGTATCATGCCTTAATAAAAAATCAAACTTGGACTTTGGTTCCAAAATCTGCAATTGCTAAGATAATAGGTTATAAGTGGGTTTTTGCTATAAAGAGACATTTTAATGGTAGTGTTCAAAAGTATAAAGCTATGCTTGTTTCTCAAGGATTCTATCAAGAAGAGGGATTTGATTTCAAGCATGTTGTTAGTCCAGTTATTAGACCTACAACAATTAGTGTTGTGTTAAGTCTTGCTCTCTCTAGAAACTTCACTATAAGGCAATTTGACTTTAACAATGCCTTCTTAAATGAAGATCTTTATAAAGTAATTTACATGTCTCAGCCTATTGGCTTTGACCAACAATCAAAAACTCATGTTTGCAAATTAAATAAAATCCTCTATGGCTTGAAACAAGCACTAAGAGAATAGTTTCTAAAATTGAGTGCAAATCTTCATCGAAAAGCAGCTAAGAGAGTGCTTAGGTACTTAAAGGACACGAAGGATCATGGCTTGCTGCTACATAAATATGATGATTATAGGCTTTATGGATTTTCAGACAGTGATTGGCAACAAACTTTGAAGACGGAAAATCTATCTTGGGTTAATGTATTTATTTTGGTACTAATCTTCTTTCTTGGTCTTGTAAAAAATAAACCACAATCAGTAGATCTTTCACTGAGGTAGAGTTTAGGAGCTTAGCTTCTTGTGAAGGAAAATTAGTTTGACTGCAAAATCTGTTTCAGGAGTTGGGTGTTTAGATGTCTATTCCACCAACAATTTTCTTGTGATAACCTTAGCATAGTATTGCTAACTGCAAATTCGATCATGTATAATAGAAACAAACATTTTCAATTAGAAAACTTTAGAAGGGAGCATTGCATGTTGTACATATTTCAGAAACAGATCAAATTGCTGATCTGTTAACCAAGCCCCATATAGCAGCAACGTTTGAGAGATTTAAGAGCAAACTTCGAGTAGGTCAAATACCTGACTCGAATTTAAAGGGGGTGTGAAGGATAAAGATGTAATTGATAAGTTGGAAGAGTCAAAGTCATAGTTAGTTAAGTTAGTTGAACAGAATCTATTTTCTATCTTTCTCGGTTTTTTGGTTTTCATCGCTAACTATGTATGCGTACAGTAAACTACTATTTCTATCCACAAAAGTTAAAAATACTGACATATTTACCTATAAAAAAAGAAAATTATCATTTATACCCATGAAATATGGGTTCTGCACGATAAAATTATACAGACACTAAAAAATGACCTAAAATTGCTAAATTATCCTTATTTTTACTACCACATTTCTAATTTCAAATCCCACCACCACCCCTTCACCCAACCACCTTAAATGAAAGACTTTCTAACCCTACTCTTCTTTACCCAACCACCACCCCCTGTCCCTCCAAAAATCACACACGGAGACATTATACACATACTCCCACCCGAGGAAGAAGAAGAGAAGAAGAGAGGGAAGGAGACCGCATTGGCAACGCGGGGACTCGCTGCCGCTATTGTATCATCGTCGCCATTGTTGAGGGAGCCCGAAGAGGAGATGAGAGCCAGAACCGAGAAAGGGGGAACTGTCGCCGTCGTCGTGCCTTGCTGCTGCCGGCTCCGTCGCGTCAATCACCGTCATTGATTGAGTCCATCGCTGTCGTTGTCGCTGGTCTGGAAGGAAGAGCGCACGCAAGATATCAGAGAAGGAGGAGAGGGCGACGGCGCCGGTGGGTGTCATTGCCACCATCGCCGTCGACGCTGTTCAGTGAGTAAGGAAGAATCGTGACGAAAAAGGAGAGCAGGAGTCTGCCGCTGTCACGGCCGAGTGAAGGTTTGGTTGGTTGGGGTGGTGGAGAAGTGTGATGCATATTCGAAGTTATTGGGTTTGTTCCCAAATGTGGAAACGGATTGAGACCTATATATTATAACCGTCACATCTGCTACCCTTTCAATGGGGTTACAACAAGATATGGTTAAAGTTTGTGTTTGTCCTGTGCTTGTACTTGAGTGATGGTAGTAGTTAGGGTTTAGGGTGGTGGTGAAGAAGAATTTCAATGGTGGTAGGATTTAGGATTAAAAAAGTGGTAGTGTAGAATAAGAGGAGAGGATAATTTGAGAATTTTAAATAATTTTTTTAAATTTAGATAGTTT